>NC_084558.2:49945827-49980827 GCF_033978685.3 Nerophis lumbriciformis | reverse complement strand
CTGGACATTTCCACAACATTTTTTTTAGATCTTTATCCATCCATCCATTTTCTACCGCTTGTCCCTTTAAAACTAAAAGTTAAAACTCTACCATGCAAAGCCAAAGCCATTTATCAACAACACCCAGAAACGCCGCCGTTAAGCGTTTCAATCTGGCCCGCTGGACATTCCCCCCAAATTTTGTTTTAGATCTTTATCCATCCATTTTCTACCGCTTGTCCCTTTAAAACTAAAAGTTAAAACTCTACTATGCAAAGCCAAAGCCATTTATCAACAACACCCAGAAACGCCGCCGTTAAGCGTTTCAATCTGGCCCGCTGGACATTTCCACAACATTTTTTTTAGATCTTTATCCATCCATCCATTTTCTACCGCTTGTCCCTTTAAAACTAAAAGTTAAAACTCTACCATGCAAAGCCAAAGCCATTTATCAACAACACCCAGAAACGCCGCCGTTAAGCGTTTCAATCTGGCCCGCTGGACATTCCCCCCAAATTTTGTTTTAGATCTTTATCCATCCACTTTCTACCGTTTGTCCCTTTAAAACTAAAAGTTAAAACTGTACTTTGCAAAGCCAAAGCCATTTATCAACACCACCCAAAAATGCCGCCGTTAAGCGTTTCAATCTGGCCCGCTGGACATTCCCCCCAAATTTTGTTTTAGATCTTTATCCATCCATTTTCTACCGTTTGTCCCTTTAAAACTAAAAGTTAAAGCTCTACTATGCAAAGCCGAAGCCATTTATCAACACCACCCAGAAACGCCGCCGTTAAGCGTTTCAATCTGGCCCGCTGGACATTCCCCCCAATTTTTTTTAACATTTTTATCCATCCATTTTCTACCGCTTGTCCCTTTAAAACTAAAAATTAAAACTCTACCATGCAAAGCCAAAGCCATTTATCAACAACACCCAGAAACGCCGCCGTTAAGCGTTTCAATCTGGCCCGCTGGACATTCCCCACAATTTTTTTTTTAGATCTTTATCCATCCATGCATCCATCCATCCATCTTCTACCGCTTGTCCCTTTAAAACTAAAAGTTAAAACTCTACTATGCAAAGCCAAAGCCATTTATCAACAACACCCAGAAACGCCGCTGTTAAGTGTTTCAATCTGGCTCGCTGGACATTCCCCACAATTTTTTTTTTAGATCTTTATCCATCCATCCATCCATTTTCTACCGCTTGTCCCTTTAAAACTAAAAGTTAAAACTCTACTATGCAAAACCAAAGCCATTTATCAACAACACCCAGAAACGCCGCCGTTAAGCGTTTCAATCTGGCCCGCTGGACATTGCCCCCAATTTTTTTTAAATTCTTTATCCATCCATCCATCCATCTTCTACCGCTTGTCCCTTTAAAACTAAAAGTTAAAGCTCTACTATGCAAAGCCGAAGCCATTTATCAACAACACCCAGAAACGCCGCCGTTAAGCGTTTCAATCTGGCCCGCTGGACATTCCCCCCAAATTTTGTTTTAGATCTTTATCCATCCATTTTCTACCGCTTGTCCCTTTAAAACTAAAAGTTAAAACTCTACTATGCAAAACCAAAGCCATTTATCAACAACACCCAGAAACGCAGCCGTTAAGCGTTTCAATCTGGCCCGCTGGACATTCCCCCCAAATTTTGTTTTAGATCTTTATCCATCCATTTTCTACCGTTTGTCCCTTTAAAACTAAAAGTTAAAGCTCTACTATGCAAAGCCGAAGCCATTTATCAACAACACCCAGAAACGCCGCCGTTAAGCGTTTCAATCTGGCCCGCTAGACATTCCCCCCAAATTTTTTTTAGATCTTTATCCATCCATTTTCTACCGCTTGTCCCTTTAAAACTAAAAGTTAAAACTCTACTATGCAAAGCCAAAGCCATTTATCAACAACACCCAGAAATGCCGCCGTTAAACGTTTCAGTCTGGCCCGCTGGACATTCCCCCCAATTTTTTTTTTAGATCTTTATCTATCCATCCATCCATTTTCTACCGCTTGTCCCTTTGAAACTAAAAGTTAAAACTCTACTATGCAAAACCCAAGCCATTTATCAACAACTCCCAGAAACGCCGCCGTTAAGCTTTTCAATCTGGCCCGCTGGACATTCCCCCAACTTTTTTTTTAGATCTTTATCCATCCATCCATTTTCTACCGCTTGTCCCTTTAAAACTAAAAGTTAAAACTCTACTATGCAAAGCCAAAGCCATTTATCAACAACACCCAGAAACGCCGCCGTTGGGCGTTTCAATCTGGCCCGCTGGACATTCCCCCCAATTTTTTTTTAGATCTTTATCCATCCATCCATCCATCCATTTTCTACCGCTTGTCCCTTTAAAACTAAAAGTTAAAACCCTACTATGCAAAGCCAAAGCCATTTATCAACAACACCCCGAAACGCCGCCTTTAAGCGTTTCGATCTGGCCCACTGGACATTCCCCAATTTTTTTTTTTACATATTTATCCATCCATCCATCCATTTTCTACCGCTTGTCCCTTTAAAACTAAAAGTTAAAACTCTAATATGCAAAGCCCAAGCCATTTATCAACAACACCCAGAAACGCCGCCGTTAAGCGTTTCAATCTGGCCCGCTGGACATTCCCCCCAATTTTTTTTTAGATCTTTATCCATCCATCCATTTTCTACCGCTTGTCCCTTTAAAACTAAAAGTTAAAACTCTACAATGCAAAGCCCAAGCCATTTATCAACAACACCCAGAAACGCCGCCGTTAAGCGTTTCAATCTGGCCCGCTGGACATTGCCCCCAATTTTTTTTAATTCTTTATCCATCCATCCATCCATCTTCTACCGCTTGTCCCTTTAAAACTAAAAGTTAAAACTCTACTATGCAAAGCCAAAGCCATTTATCAACAACACCCAGAAACGCCGCCGTTAAGCGTTTCACTCTGGCCCGCTGGACATTCCCCCCAATTTTTTTTTTTAGATCTTTATCCATCCATCCATCCATCCATTTTCTACCGCTTGTCCCTTTGAAACTAAAAGTTAAAAATCTACTATGCAAAGCCCAAGCCATTTATCAACAACACCCAGAAACGCCGCCGTTAAGCGTTTCAATCTGGCCCGCTGGACATTCCCCCCAATTTTTTTTTTAGATCTTTATCCATCCATCCATTTTCTACCGCTTGTCCCTTTAAAACTAAAAGTTAAAACTCTACTATGCAAAGCCAAAGCCATTTATCAACAACACCCAGAAACGCCGCCGTTAAGCGTTTCAATCTGGCCCGCTGGACATTGCCCCCAATTTTTTTAAATTCTTTATCCATCCATCCATCCATCTTCTACCGCTTGTCCCTTTAAAACTAAAAGTTAAAACTCTACAATGCAAAGCCCAAGCCATTTATCAACAACACCCAGAAACGCCGCCGTTAAGCGTTTCAATGTGGCCCGCTGGACATTCGCCCTAAATTTTTTTTGGGATCTGTATCCATCCATCCATCCATTTTCTACCGCTTGTCCCTTTAAAACTAAAAGTTAAAGCTCTACTATGCAAAGCCAAAGCATTTATCAACAACACCCAGAAACGCCGCCGTTAAGCGTTTCAATCTGGCCCGCTGGACATTGCCCCCAATTTTTTTTTAATTCTTTATCCATCCATCCATCCATCCATCTTCTACCGCTTGTCCCTTTAAAACTAAAAGTTAAAACTCTACTATGCAAAGCCAAAGCCATTTATCAACAACACCCAGAAACGCCGCCGTTAAGCGTTTCAATCTGGCCCGCTGGACATTCCCCCCAATTTTTTTTTACATCTTTATCCATCCATTTTCTACCGCTTGTCCCTTTAAAACTAAAAGTTTAAACTCTACTATGCAAAGTCAAAGCCATTTAAAGTTAAAGTTAAAGTTAAAGTACCAATGATTGTCACACACACACTAGGTGTGGCGAAATTATTCTCTGCATTTGACCCATCACCCTTGATCACCCCCTGGGAGGTGAGGGGAGCAGTGGGCAGCAGCGGTGGCTGCGCCCGGGAA
Organism: Nerophis lumbriciformis; assembly: GCF_033978685.3. NCBI lineage: Eukaryota > Metazoa > Chordata > Actinopteri > Syngnathiformes > Syngnathidae > Nerophis > Nerophis lumbriciformis. Next base: position 49,976,847 of record NC_084558.2, on the reverse strand, counting down.
TCATTTTGGTGATATCAACAACACCCAGAAATGCCGCCGTTAAGCGTTTCAATCTGGCCCGCTGGACATTTCCACAACTTTTTTTTTAGATCTTTATCCATCCATCCATTTTCTACCGCTTGTCCCTTTAAAACTAAAAGTTAAAACTCTACTATGCAAAGCCAAAGCCATTTATCAACAACACCCAGAAACGCTGCCGTTAAGCGTTTCAATCTGGCCCGCTGGACATTGCCCCCAATTTTTTTTAAATTCTTTATCCATCCATCCATCCATCTTCTACCGCTTGTCCCTTTAAAACTAAAAGTTAAAACTCTACAATGCAAAGCCCAAGCCATTTATCAACAACACCCAGAAACGCCGCCGTTAAGCGTTTCAATGTGGCCCGCTGGACATTCTCCCCAAATTTTGTTTTAGATCTTTATCCATCCATTTTCTACCGCTTGTCCCTTTAAAACTAAAAGTTAAAACTCTACTATGCAAAGCCAAAGCCATTTATCAACAACACCCAGAAATGCCGCCGTTAAGCGTTTCAATCTGGCCCGCTGGACATTCCCCACAATTTTTTTTTTAGATCTTTATCCATCCATGCATCCATCCATCCATTTTCTACCGCTTGTCCCTTTAAAACTAAAAGTTAAAACTCTACAATGCAAAGCCCAAGCCATTTATCAACAACACCCAGATGCCGCCGTTAAGCGTTTCAATCTGGCCCGCTGGACATTACCCCCAATTTTTTTTTTATTCTTTATCCATCCATCCATCCATCTTCTACCGCTTGTCCCTTTAAAACTAAAAGTTAAAACTCTACTATGCAAAGCCAAAGCCATTTATCAACAACACCCAGAAACGCCGTCGTTAAGCGTTTCAATCTGGCCGGCTGGACATTCGCCCTAAATTTTTTTTGGGATCTGTATCCATCCATCCATCCATTTTCTACCGCTTGTCCCTTTAAAACTAAAAGTTAAAGCTCTACTATGCAAAGCCAAAGCATTTATCAACAACACCCAGAAACGCCGCCGTTAAGCGTTTCAATCTGGCCGGCTGGACATTCGCCCTAAATTTTTTTTTGGATCTGTATCCATCCATCCATCCATTTTCTACCGCTTGTCCCTTTAAAACTAAAAGTTAAAGCTCTACTATGCAAAGCCGAAGCCATTTATCAACAACACCCAGAACGCCGCCGTTAAGCTTTTCAATCTGGCCCGCTGGACATTCCCCCAACTTTTTTTTTAGATCTTTATCCATCCATCCATTTTCTACCGCTTGTCCCTTTAAAACTAAAAGTTAAAACTCTACTATGCAAAGCCAAAGCCATTTATCAACAACACCCAGAAACGCCGCCGTTAAGCGTTTCAATCTGGCCTGCTAGACATTCCCCCCAAATTTTTTTTTAGATCTTTATCCATCCATTTTCTACCGCTTGTCCCTTTAAAACTAAAAGTTAAAGCTCTACTATGCAAAGCCGAAGCCATTTATCAACAACACCCAGAAACCCCGCCGTTAAGCGTTTCAATCTGGCCCGCTGGACATTCCCCCCAATTTTTTTTTTAGATCTTTATCCATCCATCCATCCATTTTCTACCGCTTGTCCCTTTGAAACTAAAAGTTAAAACTCTACTATGCAAAGCCAAAGCCATTTATCAACAACACCCAGAAACGCCGCCTTTAAGCGTTTCAATCTGGCCCGCTGGACATTCCCCCCCAAATTTTTTTTACATCTTTATCCATCCATCCATCCATCCATCCATCTTGTACCGCTTGTCCCTTTAAAACTAAAAGTTAAAACTCTACAATGCAAAGCCCAAGGCATTTATCAACAACACCCAGAAACGCCGCCGTTAAGCGTTTCAATCTGGCCCGCTGGACATTGCCCCCAATTTTTTTTTTATTCTTTATCCATCCATCCATCCATCCATCTTCTACCGCTTGTCCCTTTAAAACTAAAAGTTAAAGCTCTACCATGCAAAGCCAAAGCCATTTATCAACAACACCCAGAAACGCCGCCGTTAAGCGTTTCAATCTGGCCCGCTGGACATTTCCCCCAAATTTAGTTTTAGATCTTTATCAATCCATCCATCCATTTTCTACCGCTTGTCCCTTTAAAACTAAAAGTTAAAACTCTACCATGCAAAGCCAAAGCCATTTATCAACAACACCCAGAAACGCCGCCGTTAAGCGTTTCAATCTGGCCCGCTGGACATTCCCCCCAATTTTTTTTTACATTTTTATCCATCCATTTTCTACCGCTTGTCCCTTTAAAACTAAAAGTTAAAACTCTAATATGCAAAGCCCAAGCCATTTATCAACAACACCCAGAAACGTCGCCGTTAAGCGTTTCAATCTGGCCTGCTGGACATTCCCCCCAATTTTTTTTTAGATCTTTATCCATCCATCCATCCATCCATTTGCTATCGCTTGTCCCTTTAAAACTAAAAGTTAAAACCCTACTATGCAAAGCCAAAGCCATTTATCAACAACACCCCGAAACTCCGCCGTTAAGCGTTTCAATCTGGCCCGCTGGACATTCGCCCTAAATTTTTTTTGGGATCTGTATCCATCCATCCATCCATTTTCTACCGCTTGTCCCTTTAAAACTAAAAGTTAAAGCTCTACTATGCAAAGCCGAAGCCATTTATCAACAACACCCAGAAACGCCGCCGTTAAGCGTTTCAATCTGGCCCGCTGGACATTCCCCCCAAATTTTGTTTTAGATCTTTATCCATCCATTTTCTACTGTTTGTCCCTTTAAAACTAAAAGTTAAAACTCTACTATGCAAAGCCAAAGCCATTTATCAACAACTCCCAGAAACGCCACCGTTAAGCGTTTCAATCTGGCCCGTTGGACATTGCCCCCAACTTTTTTTAAATTCTTTATCCATCCATCCATCTTCTACCGCTTGTCCCTTTAAAACTAAAAGTTAAAACTCTACTATGCAAAGCCAAAGCCATTTATCAACAACACCCAGAAACGCCGCCGTTAAGCGTTTCAATCTGGCCCGCTGGACATTCCCCCCAATTTTTTTTTAGATCTTTATCCATCCATCCATCCATTTTCTACCGCTTGTCCCTTTGAAACTAAAAGTAAAAAATCTACTATGCAAAGCCCAAGCCATTTATCAACAACTCCCAGAAACGCCGCCATTAAGCTTTTCAATCTGGCCCGCTGGACATTCCCCCAACTTTTTTTTTAGATCTTTATCCATCCATTCATTTTCTACTGCTTGTCCCTTTAAAACTAAAAGTTAAAACTCTACTATGCAAAGCCAAAGCCATTTATCAACAACACCCAGAAACGCCGCCATTAAGCGTTTCAATCTGGCCCGCTGGACATTCCCCCCCAATTTTTTTTTACATCTTTATCCATCCATTTTCTACCGCTTGTCCCTTTAAAACTAAAAGTTAAAACTCTACTATGCAAAGCCCAAGCCATTTATCAACAACACCCAGAAACGCCGCCGTTAAGCATTTCAATCTGGCCCGCTGGACATTTCCACAACATTTTTTTTAGATCTTTATCCATCCATCCATTTTCTACCGCTTGTCCCTTTAAAACTAAAAGTTAAAACTCTACCATGCAAAGCCAAAGCCATTTATCAACAACACCCAGAAACGCCGCCATTAAGCGTTTCAATCTGGCCCGCTAGACATTCCCCCCCAAATTTTTTTAGATCTTTAAGATGGAAAGTGTAGCTGTCATTATGATGTGCAGTGATGTTTTCAAATGACCATAAGTCTTGAACTATACAAAGTAGGGTTGTACGGTATACCGGTACTAGTATAGTACCGCGATACTATCCATCCATTTTCTACCGCTTGTCCCTTTCGGGGTCGCGGGGGGTGCTGGAGCCCATCTCAGCTGCATTCGGGCGGAAGGCGGGGGTACATTTGGAATTTGATGCCTGCAACATGTTTCAAAAAAGCTGGCACAAGTGGCAAAAAAGACTGAGGAAGTTGAGGAATGCTCATCAAACACTTATTTGGAACATCCCACATGTGAACAGGCTAATTGGAAACAGGTGGGTGCCACGATTGGGTATAAAAGCAGCTTCCATGAAATGCTCGGTCAAAGAACGGGGCAAAGGGTCACCACTTTGTCAACAAATGCGTGAGCAAATTGTTTACGATCAATATTTCTCAACCAGCTATTGCAAGAAATTTAGGGATTTCACCATCTACGCTCTGTGATATCATCAAAAGGTTCAGAGAATCTGGTGAAATCACTGCACGTAAGCCATGATATTACGGACCTTCGATCCCTCAGGCGGTACTGCATCAAAAAGCGACATCAGTGTGTAAAGGATATCACCACATGGGCTCAGGAACACTTCAGAAAAACCACTGTCGGTAACTACAGTTGGTTTCTACATCTGTAAGTGCAAGTTAAAACTCTAGTATGCATAGCCAAAGCCATTTATCAACAACACCCGAGCTTGGCCCGAGCTTATCTAAGATGGACTGATGCAAAGTTGAAAAGCATTCTGCGATCTGACGGGTACACATTTCAAATTGTTTTTGGAAACTGTGGACGTCTTGTCCTCCAGACCAAAGAGGAAAAGAACCATCCGGATTGTTCTAGGCGCAAAGTGTAAAAGCCAGCATGTGTGATGGTATGGGGGTGTATTAGTGCCCAAGGCATGGGTAACTTACACATCTGTGAAGAAACCGTTAATGCTGAAAGGTACATACAGATTTTGGAGCAACATATGTTGCCATCCGAGCAACGTTATCATGGACGCCCCTGCTTATTTCAGCAAGACAATGCCAAGCCACGCGTTACAACCGTAAAAGAGAGGCAACTGGACACAACCTGAGGGAACACATTGTAAAAACAAAGCAAGGTGTCCATATTTCGTCAAAGTAGCTCCCTGAGCTAACAGGTAAAAAGCCAATAAGACGAGCGTTATTCACAGCCTTTAATCTCCTTCCTTCAATTAAAAGCCAAATAAAAAGATACAGCCCTGCCTTTTACGGCGTGCCATAAAGCGGCGTGGCGCTGACCTCCGCCAGGTCGCACAAACACAACCTGGAACATTCTTACAGCAGCAGGCAAATTGACAATAGTGATTTTCCTATTAAAAAAACAAAAAAAAACAGGGAGGAGGTGGGCTGGAATTTAATGAGCGAGCTTTGATAGCCGACGCTGTCAAACAGACCCACTCGTTATTTGCGGCCATGTCGGAGTAACCGATTAAACATGGCGGATGTGCCGCCAGCTGTCCTCCGAGTGGCACGCTCGTAAACGCCGACTTGACAGCGCTCTCGTAAAGCAGACATAATGCAGCCGTAAACACGTCACGCCACCTGTCATAAACATTCATGGCTCTTTATGGACGGACACTCGCTTCTGGCGGCTGGCGGGTTGTTGCCATAACCAGCTACACTCGCTTCTAGCGGGTGTTGTTGCCATAACCAGCTACACTCGCTTCTAGCGGGTGTTGTTGCCATAACCAGCGACACTCGCTTCTAGTAGGTGTTGTTGCCATAACCAGCTACACTCGCTTCTAGTAGGTGTTGTTGCCATAACCAGCGACACTCGCTTCTAGTAGGTGTTGTTGCCATAACCAGCGACACTCGCTTCTACTAGGTGTTGTTGCCATAACCAGCTACACTCGCTTCTAGTAGGTGTTGTTGCCATAACCAGCTACACTCGCTTCTAGCAGGTGTTGTTGCCATAACCAGCGACACTCGCTTCTAGTAGGTGTTGTTGCCATAACCAGCTACACTCGCTTCTAGTAGGTGTTGTTGCCATAACCAGCGACACTCGCTTCTAGTAGGTGTTGTTGCCATAACCAGCTACACTCGCTTCTAGCAGGTGTTGTTGCCATAACCAGCGACACTCGCTTCTAGTAGGTGTTGTTGCCATAACCAGCTACACTCGCTTCTAGCGGGTGTTGTTGCCATAACCAGCGACACTCGCTTCTAGTAGGTGTTGTTGCCATAACCAGCTACACTCGCTTCTAGTAGGTGTTGTTGCCATAACCAGCTACACTCGCTTCTAGTAGGTGTTGTTGCCATAACCAGCTACACTCGCTTCTAGCGGGTGTTGTTGCCATGACCAGCTACACTCGCTTCTAGCGGGTGTTGTTGCCATAACCAGATACACTCGCTTCTAGCGGGTGTTGTTGCCATAACCAGCTACACTCGCTTCTAGTAGGTGTTGTTGCCATAACCAGCTACACTCGCTTCTAGCGGGTGTTGTTGCCATAACCAGCGACACTCGCTTCTAGTAGGTGTTGTTGCCATAACCAGCTACACTCGCTTCTAGCGGGTGTTGTTGCCATAACCAGCTACACTCGCTTCTAGCGGGTGTTGTTGCCATAACCAGCTACACTCGCTTCTAGCGGGTGTTGTTGCCATAACCAGCTACACTCGCTTCTAGCGGGTGTTGTTGCCATAACCAGCTACACTCGCTTCTAGCGGGTGTTGTTGCCATAACCAGCTACACTCGCTTCTAGTAGGTGTTGTTGCCATAACCAGCTACACTCGCTTCTAGCGGGTGTTGTTGCCATAACCAGCTACACTCGCTTCTAGCGGGTGTTGTTGCCATAACCAGCTACACTCGCTTCTAGCGGGTGTTGTTACCATAACCAGCTACACTCGCTTCTAGCGGGTGTTGTTGCCATAACCAGCTACACTCGCTTCTAGCGGGTGTTGTTGCCATAACCAGCTACACTCGCTTCTAGCGGGTGTTGTTGCCATAACCAGATACACTCGCTTCTGTCGTGTTGTTGCCATGACCAGCTACACTCGCTTCTAGCGGGTGTTGTTGCCATGACCAGCTACACTCGCTTCTAGCGGGTGTTGTTGCCATAACCAGCGACACTCGCTTCTAGTAGGTGTTGTTGCCATAACCAGCTACACTCGCTTCTAGTAGGTGTTGTTGCCATAACCAGCTACACTCGCTTCTAGTAGGTGTTGTTGCCATAACCAGCGACACTCGCTTCTAGTAGGTGTTGTTGCCATAACCAGCGACACTCGCTTCTACTAGGTGTTGTTGCCATAACCAGCTACACTCGCTTCTAGTAGGTGTTGTTGCCATAACCAGCTACACTCGCTTCTAGCAGGTGTTGTTGCCATAACCAGCGACACTCGCTTCTAGTAGGTGTTGTTGCCATAACCAGCTACACTCGCTTCTAGTAGGTGTTGTTGCCATAACCAGCGACACTCGCTTCTAGTAGGTGTTGTTGCCATAACCAGCTACACTCGCTTCTAGCAGGTGTTGTTGCCATAACCAGCGACACTCGCTTCTAGTAGGTGTTGTTGCCATAACCAGCTACACTCGCTTCTAGCGGGTGTTGTTGCCATAACCAGCGACACTCGCTTCTAGTAGGTGTTGTTGCCATAACCAGCTACACTCGCTTCTAGTAGGTGTTGTTGCCATAACCAGCTACACTCGCTTCTAGTAGGTGTTGTTGCCATAACCAGCTACACTCGCTTCTAGCGGGTGTTGTTGCCATGACCAGCTACACTCGCTTCTAGCGGGTGTTGTTGCCATAACCAGATACACTCGCTTCTAGCGGGTGTTGTTGCCATAACCAGCTACACTCGCTTCTAGTAGGTGTTGTTGCCATAACCAGCTACACTCGCTTCTAGCGGGTGTTGTTGCCATAACCAGCGACACTCGCTTCTAGTAGGTGTTGTTGCCATAACCAGCTACACTCGCTTCTAGCGGGTGTTGTTGCCATAACCAGCTACACTCGCTTCTAGCGGGTGTTGTTGCCATAACCAGCTACACTCGCTTCTAGCGGGTGTTGTTGCCATAACCAGCTACACTCGCTTCTAGCGGGTGTTGTTGCCATAACCAGCTACACTCGCTTCTAGCGGGTGTTGTTGCCATAACCAGCTACACTCGCTTCTAGTAGGTGTTGTTGCCATAACCAGCTACACTCGCTTCTAGCGGGTGTTGTTGCCATAACCAGCTACACTCGCTTCTAGCGGGTGTTGTTGCCATAACCAGCTACACTCGCTTCTAGCGGGTGTTGTTACCATAACCAGCTACACTCGCTTCTAGCGGGTGTTGTTGCCATAACCAGCTACACTCGCTTCTAGCGGGTGTTGTTGCCATAACCAGCTACACTCGCTTCTAGCGGGTGTTGTTGCCATAACCAGATACACTCGCTTCTGTCGTGTTGTTGCCATGACCAGCTACACTCGCTTCTAGCGGGTGTTGTTGCCATGACCAGCTACACTCGCTTCTAGCGGGTGTTGTTGCCATAACCAGCGACACTCGCTTCTAGCGGGTGTTGTTGCCATAACCAGCTACACTCGCTTCTAGCGGGTGTTGTTGCCATAACCAGCTACACTCGCTTCTAGCGGGTGTTGTTGCCATAACCAGCTACACTCGCTTCTAGCGGGTGTTGTTGCCATAACCAGATACACTCGCTTCTGTCGTGTTGTTGCCATGACCAGCTACACTCGCTTCTAGCGGGTGTTGTTGCCATGACCAGCTACACTCGCTTCTAGCGGGTGTTGTTGCCATGACCAGCTACACTCGCTTCTAGCGGGTGTTGTTGCCATAACCAGATACACTCGCTTCTAGCGGGTGTTGTTGCCATAACCAGCTACACTCGCTTCTAGCGGGTGTTGTTGCCATAACCAGCTACACTCGCTTCTAGCGGGTGTTGTTGCCATGACCAGCTACACTCGCTTCTAGCGGGTGTTGTTGCCATAACCAGATACACTCGCTTCTAGCGGGTGTTGTTGCCATAACCAGCTACACTCGCTTTTAGCGGGTGTTGTTGCCATAACCAGCTACACTCGCTTCTAGCGGGTGTTGTTGCCATAACCAGCTACACTCGCTTCTAGCGGGTGTTGTTGCCATAACCAGCTACACTCGCTTTTAGCGGGTGTTGTTGCCATAACCAGCTACACTCGCTTCTAGCGGGTGTTGTTGCCATAACCAGCTACACTCGCTTCTAGTAGGTGTTGTTGCCATAACCAGCTACACTCGCTTCTAGTAGGTGTTGTTGCCATAACCAGCTACACTCGCTTCTAGCGGGTGTTGTTGCCATAACCAGCTACACTCGCTTCTAGCGGGTGTTGTTGCCATAACCAGCGACACTCGCTTCTAGTAGGTGTTGTTGCCATAACCAGCTACACTCGCTTCTAGCGGGTGTTGTTGCCATAACCAGCGACACTCGCTTCTAGTAGGTGTTGTTGCCATAACCAGCTACACTCGCTTCTAGTAGGTGTTGTTGCCATAACCAGCTACACTCGCTTCTAGCGGGTGTTGTTGCCATAACCAGCTACACTCGCTTCTGTCGTGTTGTTGCCATAACCAGCTACACTCGCTTCTAGCGGGTGTTGTTGCCATAACCAGTTACACTCGCTTTTAGCGGGTGTTGTTGCCATAACCAGCTACACTCGCTTCTAGCGGGTGTTGTTGCCATAACCAGCTACACTCGCTTCTAGCGGGTTTTGTTGCCATAACCAGCTACACTCGCTTCTAGCGGGTGTTGTTGCTATAACCAGCGACACTCGCTTCTAGTAGGTGTTGTTGCCATAACCAGCGACACTCGCTTCTAGTAGGTGTTGTTGCCATAACCAGCGACACTCGCTTCTAGTAGGTGTTGTTGCCATAACCAGCTACACTCGCTTCTAGTAGGTGTTGTTGCCATAACCAGCTACACTCGCTTCTAGTAGGTGTTGTTGCCATAACCAGCTACACTCGCTTCTAGTAGGTGTTGTTGCCATAACCAGCGACACTCGCTTCTAGTAGGTGTTGTTGCCATAACCAGCGACACTCGCTTCTAGTAGGTGTTGTTGCCATAACCAGCTACACTCGCTTCTAGTAGGTGTTGTTGCCATAACCAGCTACACTCGCTTCTAGTAGGTGTTGTTGCCATAACCAGCTACACTCGCTTCTAGTGGGTGTTGTTGCCATAACCAGCGACACTCGCTTCTAGTAGGTGTTGTTGCCATAACCAGCTACACTCGCTTCTAGTAGGTGTTGTTGCCATAACCAGCTACACTCGCTTCTAGCAGGTGTTGTTGCCATAACCAGCGACACTCGCTTCTAGTAGGTGTTGTTGCCATAACCAGCTACACTCGCTTCTAGTAGGTGTTGTTGCCATAACCAGCTACACTCGCTTCTAGTAGGTGTTGTTGCCATAACCAGCGACACTCGCTTCTAGTAGGTGTTGTTGCCATAACCAGCTACACTCGCTTCTAGTAGGTGTTGTTGCCATAACCAGCTACACTCGCTTCTAGTAGGTGTTGTTGCCATAACCAGCTACACTCGCTTCTAGTAGGTGTTGTTGCCATAACCAGCTACACTCGCTTCTAGTAGGTGTTGTTGCCATAACCAGCGACACTCGCTTCTAGTAGGTGTTGTTGCCATAACCAGCTACACTCGCTTCTAGTAGGTGTTGTTGCCATAACCAGCTACACTCGCTTCTAGCGGGTGTTGTTGCCATAACCAGCTACACTCGCTTCTAGCGGGTGTTGTTGCCATAACCAGCTACACTCGCTTCTAGCGGGTGTTGTTGCCATAACCAGCTACACTCGCTTCTAGCGGGTGTTGTTGCCATAACCAGCTACACTCGCTTCTAGCAGGTGTTGTTGCCATAACCAGCTACACTCGCTTCTAGCGGTTGTTGTTGCCACAACCAGCTACACTCGCTTCTAGCGGGTGTTGTTGCCATAACCAGCGACACTCGCTTCTAGTGGGTGTTGTTGCCATAACCAGCTACACTCGCTTCTAGCGGGTGTTGTTGCCATAACCAGCGACACTCGCTTCTAGTAGGTGTTGTTGCCATAACCAGCTACACTCGCTTCTAGCGGGTTTTGTTGCCATAACCAGCTACACTCGCTTCTAGCGGGTGTTGTTGCTATAACCAGCGACACTCGCTTCTAGTAGGTGTTGTTGCCATAACCAGCGACACTCGCTTCTAGTAGGTGTTGTTGCCATAACCAGCGACACTCGCTTCTAGTAGGTGTTGTTGCCATAACCAGCTACACTCGCTTCTAGTAGGTGTTGTTGCCATAACCAGCTACACTCGCTTCTAGTAGGTGTTGTTGCCATAACCAGCTACACTCGCTTCTAGTAGGTGTTGTTGCCATAACCAGCTACACTCGCTTCTAGTAGGTGTTGTTGCCATAACCAGCTACACTCGCTTCTAGTAGGTGTTGTTGCCATAACCAGCTACACTCGCTTCTAGTGGGTGTTGTTGCCATAACCAGCGACACTCGCTTCTAGTAGGTGTTGTTGCCATAACCAGCTACACTCGCTTCTAGTAGGTGTTGTTGCCATAACCAGCTACACTCGCTTCTAGCAGGTGTTGTTGCCATAACCAGCGACACTCGCTTCTAGTAGGTGTTGTTGCCATAACCAGCTACACTCGCTTCTAGTAGGTGTTGTTGCCATAACCAGCTACACTCGCTTCTAGTAGGTGTTGTTGCCATAACCAGCGACACTCGCTTCTAGTAGGTGTTGTTGCCATAACCAGCTACACTCGCTTCTAGTAGGTGTTGTTGCCATAACCAGCTACACTCGCTTCTAGTAGGTGTTGTTGCCATAACCAGCTACACTCGCTTCTAGTAGGTGTTGTTGCCATAACCAGCTACACTCGCTTCTAGTAGGTGTTGTTGCCATAACCAGCTACACTCGCTTCTAGTAGGTGTTGTTGCCATAACCAGCGACACTCGCTTCTAGTAGGTGTTGTTGCCATAACCAGCTACACTCGCTTCTAGTAGGTGTTGTTGCCATAACCAGCTACACTCGCTTCTAGCGGGTGTTGTTGCCATAACCAGCGACACTCGCTTCTAGTGGGTGTTGTTGCCATAACCAGCTACACTCGCTTCTAGCGGGTGTTGTTGCCATAACCAGCGACACTCGCTTCTAGTAGGTGTTGTTGCCATAACCAGCTACACTCGCTTCTAGCGGGTGTTGTTGCCATAACCAGCTACACTCGCTTCTGTCGTGTTGTTGCCATAACCAGCTACACTCGCTTCTAGCGGGTGTTGTTGCCATAACCAGCTACACTCGCTTCTGGCGGCTATCGTGTTGTTTCTTGATCCAACAAGATTCTTAATCCAACACGATTCTTGATCCAACAAAATTTTCGATTCAACACGATTCTTGATCCAACAAGATTCTTGATTCAACACAACTCTCAATTCAAAACGATTCTCGATTTAACACAATTCTAGATTCAACACAATTCTCAATTCAACGCGATTCTCGATTCAACACGATTCTTGATCCAACAAGATTCTTGATCTAACATGATTCTTGATCCAACAAGATTCTTGATCCAACACGATTCTTGATCCAACAAGATTCTTGATCTAACATGATTCTTGATCCAACAAGATTCTTGATCCAACACGATTCTTGATCCAACACGATTCTTGATCCAACAAGATTCTTAATCCAACATGATTCTTGACCTAACATGATTCTTGATCCAACAAGATTCTTGATCCAACATGATTCTTGACCCAACACGATTCTTGATCCAACAAAATTTTCAATTCAACACGATTCTTGATCCAACAAGATTCTTGATCTAACACGATTCTTGATCCAACAAGATTCTTGATCTAACATGATTCTTAATCCAACACGATTCTTGATTCAACAAGATTCTTGATCCAACTCGATAGTTGATCCAACAAGATTCTTGATCTAACATGATTCTTGATCCAAAAAGATTCTTGATCCAATAGGATTCTTGACCCAACACGATTCTTGATCCAACAAAATTTTCAATTCAAAACGATTCTCGATTTAACACAATTTTAGATTCAACACAATTCTCAATTCAACGCGATTCTCGATTCAACGCGATTCTCGATTTAACATGATTCTTGATCTAACATGATTCTTGATCCAACAAGATTCTTGATACAACAAGATTCTTGATCTAACATGATTCTTGATCCAACAAGATTCTTGATACAACAAGATTCTTGATCTAACATGATTCTTGATCCAACAAGATTCTTGATACAACAAGATTCTTGATCTAACATGATTCTTGATCCAACAAGATTCTTGATACAACAAGATTCTTGATCTAACATGATTCTTGATCCAACAAGATTCTTGATACAACAAGATTCTTGATCTAACATGATTCTTGATACAACAAGATTCTTGATGCAACATAATTCTTGATCCAACAAGATTCTTGATCCAACAAGATTCTTGATCCAACACGATAGTTGATCCAACAAGATTCTTGATACAACAAGATTCTTGATCTAACATGATTCTTGATCCAACAAGATTCTTGATACAACAAGATTCTTGATCTAACATGATTCTTGATCCAACAAGATTCTTGATACAACAAGATTCTTGATCTAACATGATTCTTGATACAACAAGATTCTTGATCTAACATGATTCTTGATCCAACAAGATTCTTGATACAACAAGATTCTTGATCTAACATGATTCTTGATCCAACAAGATTCTTGATACAACAAGATTCTTGATCTAACATGATTCTTGATACAACAAGATTCTTGATGCAACATAATTCTTGATCCAACAAGATTCTTGATCCAACAAGATTCTTGATCCAACACGATAGTTGATCCAACAAGATTCTTGATCCAACATGATTCTTGATCCAACAAGATTCTTGATCCAACAAGATTCTTGATCCAACACGATAGTTGATCCAACAAGATTCTTGATCTAACATGATTCTTGATCCAAAACGATTCTTGATCCAATAGGATTCTTGACCCAACACGATTCTTGATCCAACAAAATTTTCAATTCAAAACGATTCTCGATTTAACACAATTCTAGATTCAACACAATTCTCAATTCAACGCGATTCTCGATTCAACGCGATTCTCGATTCAACGCGATTCTCGATTCAACACGATTCTTGATCCAACAAGATTCTTGATCTAACATGATTCTTGATCCAACAAGATTCTTGATACAACTTAATTCTTGATCCAACAAGATTCTTGATCCAACAAGATTCTTCATCCAACACGATTCTTGACCTAACATGATTCTTGATCCAACAAGATAGTTGATCCAACAAGATTCTTGATACAACAAGATTCTTGATCTAACATGATTCTTGATCCAACACGATTCTTGACCCAACACGATTCTTGATCCAACAAGATTCTTGATCCAACACGATTCTTGATCCAACACGATTCTTGATCCAACAAGATTCTTGATCTAACATGATTCTTGATCCAACACGATTGTTGATCCAACAAGATTCTTGATCCAACAAGATTCTTGGTCCAACACGATTCTTGATCCAACAAGATTCTTGATCTAACATGATTCTTGATCCAACACGTTTATTGATCTAACAAAATTTTCAATTCAACACGATTCTTGATACAACAAGATTCTTGATCTAACACGATTCTTGATCCAACAAGATTCTTGATCTAACATGATTCTTAATCCAACACGATTCTTGATTCAACAAGATTCTTGATCCAACTCGATAGTTGATCCAACAAGATTCTTGATCTAACATGATTCTTGATCCAAAAAGATTCTTGATCCAATAGGATTCTTGACCCAACACGATTCTTGATCCAACAAAATTTTCAATTCAAAACGATTCTCGATTTAACACAATTCTAGATTCAACACAATTCTCAATTCAACGCGATTCTCGATTCAACGCGATTCTCGATTCAACGCGATTCTCGATTTAACATGATTCTTGATCTAACATGATTCTTGATCCAACAAGATTCTTGATACAACAAGATTCTTGATCTAACATGATTCTTGATACAACAAGATTCTTGATGCAACATAATTCTTGATCCAACAAGATTCTTGATCCAACAAGATTCTTGATCCAACACGATAGTTGATCCAACAAGATTCTTGATCTAACATGATTCTTGATCCAACAAGATTCTTGATCCAACAAGATTCTTGATCCAACACGATAGTTGATCCAACAAGATTCTTGATCTAACATGATTCTTGATCCAAAACGATTCTTGATCCAATAGGATTCTTGACCCAACACGATTCTTGATCCAACAAAATTTTCAATTCAAAACGATTCTCGATTTAACACAATTCTAGATTCAACACAATTCTCAATTCGACGCGATTCTCGATTCAACGCGATTCTCGATTCAACACGATTCAACACGATTCTTGATCCAACAAGATTCTTGATCTAACATGATTCTTGATCCAACAAGATTCTTGATCCAACAAGATTCTTGATCCAACACGATAGTTGATCCAACAAGATTCTTGATCTAACATGATTCTTGATCCAAAACGATTCTTGATCCAATAGGATTCTTGACCCAACACGATTCTTGATCCAACAAAATTTTCAATTCAAAACGATTCTCGATTTAACACAATTCTAGATTCAACACAATTCTCAATTCAACGCGATTCTCGATTCAACGCGATTCTCGATTCAACACGATTCAACACGATTCTTGATCCAACAAGATTCTTGATCTAACATGATTCTTAATCCAAACAAGATTCTTGATACAACTTAATTCTTGATCCAACAAGATTCTTGATCCAACAAGATTCTTGATCCAACAAGATTCTTCATCCAACACGATTCTTGACCTAACATGATTCTTGATCCAACAAGATTCTTGATCCAACAAGATTCTTGATCCAACACGATTCTTGACCCAACACGATTCTTGATCCAACAAGATTCTTGATCTAACATGATTCTTGATCCAACACGATTGTTGATCCAACAAGATTCTTGATCCAACAAGATTCTTGGTCCAACACGATTCTTGATCCAACAAGATCTGATCCATCACTGATGGTGGAAACTTTACACTAGACTTCAGGCAACGTGGATCCTGTGCCTCTCCTGTCTTCCTCCAGACTCTGGGACCTCGATTTCCAAAGGAAATGCAAAATTTGCATGGTTGGGTGATGGTTTGGGGTGCCATGTCATCTGCTGGTGTCGGTCCACTCTGTTTCCTGAGATCCAGGGTCAACGCAGCCGTCTACCAGCAAGTTTTAGAGCACTTCATGCTTCCTGCTGCTGACCTGCTCTATGGAGATGGAGATTTCAAGTTCCAACAGGACTTGGCGCCTGCACACAGCGCAAAATCTACCCGTGCCTGGTTTACGGACCATGGTATTTCTGTTCTAAATTGGCCCGCCAACTCCCCTGACCTTAGCTCCATAGAAAATCTGTGGGGTATTGTGAAAAGGAAGATGCAGAATGCCAGACCCAAAAACGCAGAAGAGTTGAAGGCCACTATCAGAGCAACCTGGGCTCTCATAACACCTGAGCAGTGCCAGAAACTCATCGACTCCATGCCACGCCGCATTAACGCAGTAATTGAGGCAAAAGGAGCTCCAACCAAGTATTGAGTATTGTACATGCTCATATTTTTCATTTTCATACTTTTCAGTTGGCCAACATTTCTAAAAATCCCTTTTTTGTATTAGCCTTAAGTAATATTCTAATTTTGTGACACACGGAATTTTGGATTTTTATTTGTTGCCACTTCAAATCATCAAAATTAAATGAAATAAACATTTGAATGCATCAGTCTGTGTGCAATGAATAAATATAATGTACAAGTTACACCTTTTGAATGCAATTACTAAAATAAATCAAGTTTTTCAAAATATTCTAATTTACTGGCTTTTACCTGTATATATATACAGTATAGAGCAGGGCCGGCCCGTGGCATAGGCCGTATAGGCAAATGCTAAGGGCGCCGTCCATCAGGGGGCGCCACGCCAGTGCCACAAATGTTGGAGAAAAAAAAAAAAAAAAAAGTTGGTACTATTATTTCTAAATACAAAAAATAATCCCACGTTAATTAAAATGCAAATTAAAGCCTATTTAATAGAAATATTATTTGTTACAACATTACGCCCCCCCCTTCCCCCCGCACGGTGCGCCCCCCCCCTTCCCGTATCATGACTCTTTTTGGACGTCACCACATCAAAAAATCAACACAAGATGTCAAAACGGCCAAAACTGTCAGGTGCCCAGGGAAGAAAAAAGAGAAAAGAAGAGGAGGAGAAACGAGAAAAAGACAGAGGTAGCAGGTAGGTAACGTTAGCCTACATGAAATTATTTGTCTGTTACAGAATGTGATAGTAACCTGGCTTTTTAGCATTAAGCTAATGTTACATGATTCGGCAATTGCTAATCAATAAATAGCTAGTTCTGTTTTAACGTCGGGTTAATATTGTGGAGGGGGCTAAATTGTTATGGAAAATAATAATGTAACGTTAGGTAATTACAGTACTCCCACCTTACATTCCTCAGGGACATTTGTATTAGATCTTTTAAGCAGGTGTTTTTTGTTTACATTGTTATTGCCTTCTGGTTAGCTAATGTTTGCCCTGCAGGTAATAGTCACTTTTCCACCCCTTTATATATTAGGTATAGTTGTAAGCAGAGGTGGGTAGAGTAGCCAGAAATTGTACTCAAGTAAGAGTACTGTTACTTTAGAGATTTATTACTCAAGTAAAAGTAAGGAGTAGTCACCCAAATATTTACTTGAGTAAAAGTAAAAAGTATGTTGTGAAAAAACTACTCAAGTACTGAGTAACTGATGAGTAACATACACACACACACACATATATATATATATATATATATATACATACATATACATTGATATATACAGTATATAATTTATATGTATTTATTTTGCTGTTTTTGTTTACATGTTAAAGATGTTTTAATGAATATACATGCATGTTTAACACATATAGATTCCTTTCTTTCATGCAGACTAGAATATAAGTTGGTGTATTACCTGATTCTGATGACTTGCGTTGATTGTAATCAGACAGTAGTGATGATAACGTCCACGTTTTCAAATGGAGGAGAAGAAAAGTTCCTCCTTTCTGTCTAATACCACATGAAAGTGGTTGGTTTTTGGCACCTTATTTGTCCAGCTTCCATATTCGTTTTTATACACTTTACAAGAAATATATTGGCGTCAAACTCCGTAGCTTGCTAGCTTGTTTGCGCTGGCTTTCGGAGACTCTTGTTTTGAAAGCGCAGGCGCGATGGAGCGGCACTTTTATTGTGAAGACAGGAACGTCCTCATGTGCGGTCAGTCTTGAGGCTTTTGACGGGATATACAGTTGAAATAAAAAAAGTATATTTTTTCCTTCACACTTTTGATTGATTGATTTGAACTTGTATTATTAGATTGCACAGTACAGTACATATTCCGTACAATTGACCACTAAATGGTAACACCCCAATAAGTTTTTCAACTTGTTTAAGTCAGGTCATGTGACCACCTGGCTCTGTTTGATTGGTCCAACGTCACCAGTGACTGCATCTGATTGGTGGAACGAAGTGAAACGTCACCAGTAAGGCAGGCACTTTGAAGGTCTGTCTGACAGACCAAAACAAACAAAGCGTGCATTAACAGATCGATAAAAATTAGTAGCGAGTAGCGAGCTGAATGTAGATAAAAGTAGCGCAGTAAAAGTAGCGTTCCTTCTCTATAAATATACTTAAGTAAAAGTAAAAGTATGTTGCATTAAAACTACTCTTAGAAGTACAATTTATCCCAAAAGTTACTCAAGTAGATGTAACGGAGTAAATGTAGCGCGTCACTACCCACCTCTGGTTGTAAGTAAAAAAAAAAGGTCAAAGACAAAGCTATTCGGTTTCTTGTGAGTATATACACTTCACTGCCGATGTGGGGGGGCGCCACCTAAAATCTTGCCTAGGGCGCCAGATTGGTTAGGGAGAGAGAGAGAGAGAGAGAGAGAGAGAGAGAGAGAGAGAGAGAGAGAGAGAGAGAGAGAGAGAGAGAGAGAGAGAGAGATATGTCCGATAATGGCTTTTTTGCCGATATCCGATATTCCGATATTGTCCAATTCTTAATTACCGGTACAGATACTGATATCAACCGATACCGATATATACAGTATATGCATTGAACAATGTAACAAGGTTTTCCAAAATAAATCAACTCAAGTTATGGAAAACAATGCCAACATGGCACTGCCATATTTATTATTGAAGTCACAAAGTGCATTATTTTTTTTAACATGCCTCAAAACAGCAGCTTGGAATTTGTGACATGCTCTCCCTGAGAGAGCATGAGGAGGTTGAGGTGGGCGAGGTTGGGGGGGTGGGGTTTAGGTGGTGGGGGGCGGGGGTAGGGATAGCGGGAGGGTGTATATTGTAGCGTCCCGGAAGAGTTAGTGCTGCAAGGGATTCTGGGTATTTGTTCTGTTGCATTTATGTTGTGTTACGGTGCGGATGTTCTCCCGAAATGTGTTTGTCATTCTTGTTTGGTGTGGGTTCACAGTGTGGCGCATATTTGTAACAGTGTTAAACTTGTTTATACGGCCACCCTTAGTGTGACCTGTATGGCTGTTGACCAAGTATTAGTACATTCACTTGTGTGTGTGAAAAGCCGTAGATATTGTGTGACTGGACCGGCACGCAAAGGCAGTGCCTTTAAGGTTTATTGGCGCTTTGTACTTCTCCCTACGTCCGTGTACAAAGCGGCGTTTTTTAAAAAGTCATAAATGTTACTTTTTGAAACCGATACCGATAATTTTGATACCGATACCGATAATTACCGATATTACATTTTAAAGCATTTATCGGCAGTCCGATATTATCGGACATCTCTATATATACATATACATATATATATATATATATATATATATATATATAAATATATATATATATATATATATATATATATATATATATATATATGTCTTAATAAGGTTATCCAAAAAATAGTGCTCGATACCGTAGTAGAGCGCAATATATGTATGTGTGGGAAAAAAATTAGAAGACTATTTCATCTCTACAGGCCTGTTTCATGAGGGGGTTCCCTCAATCATCAGGAGATTTTAATGGGAGCATTCACATACCATGGTTTATATAGGGCACAGAGTGGGTGGGTACCAACAAGCAAACCGTCAACTTCCTTGACGTCACTTTCAACCTGAGAAATAACAGCTACCAACCATTCACGAAACCCAACACAACACTCCAATACGTGCACCATGACAGCAACCACCCACCCACCACCACGAAAAGAATACCTACCGGAATCAATAAAAGGCTATCGATGCTGTCATCTAGCAAAGCTGAATTTGACCAAGCAACCCCCCCGTACCAAAAAGCCCTTGATGAAAGCGGATACAATTTCACCCTCACCTATGAACCCACGCCAGGAAACCAGCCAAAAAAGAACAGAAAACGAAACGACATCATCTGGTACAACCCCCCATACAGCAAAAACGTCTCAACGAACATTGGACACAAATTCCTCAATCTGATTGACAAACACAACACCCTAAGAAAAGTATTCAACAAGAACAACATTAAATTGAGCTACAGCTGCATGAACAATATACGACAAATCATCTCAAACCACAACAAAACAATTGCAAATGAGCCGTCGACCCCCAGACAGAGCGACTCCAAAACCAACAAAGGATGTAACTGTCGAAAGAAACCTGATTGCCCTCTCAACGGGGGGTGCTTACAAACATCAGTTGTCTAAGGTAATACGCAAGGACATTAACACATCCGACACATATGTAGGATTAACCGAGGGAGAATTCAAAACCAGATGGAACAATCACAAGGCTTCTTTCAGGAACAAAAACCTGCGAAATACCACAGAACTCAGCAAACACATTTGGGACCTCAAAGACAATAATGTTGAATATTCAATAACATGGCAAATTCTTGCATCCAGCACACCTTACAATAGTGGTAATAAAAGATGCAACCTATGCTTGAAAGAGAAACTGTTTATTATTTACCGTCCAGACCTGTCATCCCTCAACAAGCGCAGCGAAATTGTAACAGCATGCCGCCACAGACGGAAACACCTCCTAGGTAACACATGAGCCAATCACCACGCCCCTAGGCCGGCCTGTACCCACCCACTCTGTGCCCTATATAAACCATGGTATGTGAATGCTCCCATTAAAATCTCCTGATGATTGAGGGTACCCCCCCTCATGAAACAGGCCTGTAGAGATGAAATAGTCTTGTGATTTTTTTCCCACACATACATATATATATATATATACACACACACATATTTATACACACATATACTGTATCGGAAGTGAAAAGGTAGTATAATTGCTGATATCAGACCGATATCAATGGCACACAGTATCGATATCGTTGATGTGTGCTTTGGCCCAATCCATCAGGCGCTATTTAATTGTGGGCAATATAAGCCGTTAGGAGGTTTAACGGCAGCAGAGGAAGAGAAAGAATTAGCGCTAGGCGGGGAGGAAGATCCACATTAAGATCCACGGCGGTGCTTCACGGCCCTCCTGGTCGGAACAAATCACTTTGAGCAAACAAAAAGAGGCCCTCAGCAGAAACATGGCCGCAGTTAGCCTCTCTCATCGGCCCCCTGCTGGCCACAAAGCACCGCGCACTCGTCAAGCAGCAAAAAGTGCTCCGCTCGCTTCGCCTCAACTTTTTTTGGCGGATTAGAGGGCGAGGAGGCTGGCGTGGCAGGTCAGGGAGGACCGCGGGCCCGCCATCGATTGTCCGCCAAGGTGTGATGGACGACGCAATAAGTGGCGGTGGATGAGGAGGGGGAAGGGGGGGGAATGATTTGTGCCCCTCCAAGGAGCGAGGAAAGGGGCGGGGCTAACAAGAGAGGTCACACGGAGATAAAGTGAATGATGATGTACGCCCCCCTGCTGGCTGGAGGGAGTAATGCAGTCAGCAGCACTGAGCATCATCCATCCATCCATTTTCTACCGCTTGTCCCTTTTGGGGTCCCCGGGGGTTTCTGGAGCCTATCTCAGCTGCATTCGGGCGGAAGGCGGGGAAGGCTCAGCTTGTCAAAATCATCACTTCATTAAAAGTTTTTCCCCTAAAATCACAACTTTTCATATTTCAACCTCCTTGTTTTAAGCAGGCTTGTAAAAAAATATATAAAAAAATAAAAAAACCTTAAATTAAAAAATGTATCTAATCCAGAGGTGTCAAAGTGGTTTTCACTGAGGGCCACATGGCAGTTTGGCCCCAGAGAGCCGCTTCTAACAATGAATACTATTATTACACTATTTTTTTCATGCATTTTATTAAAAGTTATTAAAAAATAATCACTTACAAAATGCATTTTTCTCCAAAAACTCTGACTTGACTCCACCATGCATTTCATTTTTTTCTATGGATGAAGATTTTTTTTTTTACCATTCGGTTATGATATTTCACTAAATATTACAACTTTATTACTATTAATTTACAACATTTTCCTTGAATTTTACAACTTTATTACCATGAAATTACTTTTTCCTTCAAAATTACGACTTTATTACTATTAGTTTACGACCTTTTCTTTAGAAATTACAACTTTAATACCATTAGATTACTACATTTTAACTTTATTGCTACATGATTAAATTTTCCTTAAAATTAAGAATATTACCATTAGTTTTACAACATTTTTCTTGAAAATTACGACTTAATCACCATTAGATTATGTAATTTTCCTTAAAAATTACAGCTTTATTACTATCAATTTACGACATTTACCTTGAACATTACGATTTACCATTAATTACAATTTCCTTAAAAATTACAACTTTGTTAATATTAGATTACATTTCTTTTATTAAGATTAAATGACATTTTCCTTAAAAATTATGACTTTATTACCATTAATTTACTACATTGTCCTTAAAAATTATGACTTTATTACCATTAGTTTACGATATTTTTCTTGAAAATTACAACTTTATCACCATTAGATTATATAATTTTCTTTAAAGTTATGTTTGGCCCCAGAGGGCCGCTTCTAACAGTGAATACTATTATTACACTATTTTTTTCATGCATTTTATGAAAAGTTATTAAAAAATAATCACTTACAAAATGCACTTTTCTCCAAAAACTCTGACTTGACTCCACCATGCATTTCATTTTTTTCTATGGATGAAGATTTTTTTTTTACCATTCGGTTACAATATTTCAATAAATATTACAACTTTAATACCATTAGTTTACAACATTTTCCTTGAACATTACAACTTTATTACTATTAATTTACGACATTTTCCTTGAATATTACAACTTTATTACCATGAAATTACTTTTTCCTTCAAAATTACGACTTTATTACCATTAGTTTACGACATTTTTCTTAGAAATTACAACTTTAATACATTAACATTAACACATTTTAACTAAACATTACAACTTTATTGCTATATGATTACATTTTCCTTCAAATTAAAAATATTACCATTAGTTTTACAACATTTTTCTTGAAAATTACAACTTAATCACCATTAGGTTGTCATTTTCCTTAAAAATTACAGCTTTATTACTATCAATTTACGACATTTACCTTGAACATTACGATTTACCATTAATTACAATTTCCTTAAAAATTACAACTTTGTTAATATTAGATTACATTTCTTTTATTAAGATTAAATGACATTTTCCTTAAAAATTATGACTTTATTACCATTAATTTACTACATTGTCCTTAAAAATTATGACTTTATTACCATTAGTTTACGATATTTTTCTTGAAAATTAGATTATATAATTTTCTTTAAAGTTATGTTTGGCCCCAGAGGGCCGCTTCTAACAGTGAATACTATTATTACACTATTTTTTTCATGCATTTTATTAAAAGTTATTAAAAAATAATCACTTACAAAATGCACTTTTCTCCAAAAACTCTGACTTGACTCCACCATGCATTTCATTTTTTTCTATGGATGAAGATTTTTTTTTACCATTCGGTTACAATATTTCAATAAATATTACAACTTTATTACCATTAGTTTACCGGTACAACATTTTCCTTGAACATTACTACTTTATTACTATTAATTTACGACATTTTCCTTGAATATTACAACTTTATTACTATTAATTTACGACATTTTCCTTGAATATTACAACTTTATTACCATGAAATTATTTTTTCCTTCAAAATTACGACTTTATTACCATTAGTTTACGACATTTTCCTTAGAAATTACAACTTTAACACATTTTAACTAAACATTACAACTTTATTGCTATATGATTAAATTTTCCTTAAAATTAAGAATATTACTATTAGTTTTACAACATTTTTCTTGAAAATTACAACTTAATCACCATTAGGTTGTCATTTTCCTTAAAAATTACAGCTTTTTTTACTATCAATTTACGACATTTACCTTGAACATTACAATTTACCATTAATTACAATTTCCTTAAAAATTACAACTTTGTTAATATTAGATTAGATTTCTTTTATTAAGATTAAACGACATTTTCCTTAAAAATTATGACTATTACCATTAATTTACTACATTGTCCTTAAAAATTATGACTTTATTACCATTAGTTTAAACATTTTTCTTGAAAATTACAACTTTATCAGCATTAGATAATATAATTTTCTTTAAAGTTATGTTTGGCCCCAGAGGACCTTCTAACAGTGAATACTGTTATTACACTTTTTTTTTCATGCATTTTATTAGTAGATTTAAAACAAATGTGAAAAAAATATGGTAAATTGCAGTAATTTCACCACCAAATGTAGTGTATATTATTGTAAATGGAAAAACACTACTGCTGTTTTTATGGTAACAAAAAAAAAAAGGCAGCTCAGTTGCCAGAATTTTACTGTAAAATTGACATTTATTTTTTTACCGTAAATATAAAAAAAGCAATTTTACAGTAACATTTTGGCACCTTAACTGCTAGTTTGTTGTTGTTTTTACTGCAAATCAACAAGTGTAGATTTTTCGGAGTGTTACTGTAAATTCCAAAACGACACCACAGTTTATTACAGTAAAAAAAAGTACAGTGTTTTTCATTTAAAAGAAAAATGCTGTAAAAACCACAGTAAATTTCACAATTTTACCATGAAATCTATTGCTACTTTTTACATTGCACAATTTGATGGATAACTTGCTGTGAAATTATTCTTATTCTTATTATTTATTTCTATTTAAAAAATGGCTTGATAATATATTTTGGCACAATTAGACAATTTTTAAGTGAACATCATTTGCGATTACATGGAGTACATTTTTTTTTCTCCCAAAATAGAAAGAAATAATACATTTAGTAAGAAAGATTACAGTACTTTATTGATACATATTATGTCCAGGCTTTTGAGGGCCAAATAAAATGACTTTGACACCTGTGATCTAATCCAATTGTATATCTTGTAAAACTATGAATTTTATTATTATACATTTTTTGTTCCAAATTTAACAACAGTTTTAATTAAGACCAGATTGTTTCATACAATTATGCATCCAAGGCATTATTCACAATCTCAATTATTGTTGAACATTTTTTTAATTTTCTATACTAATTCAACCTTCTTTTTGTATTTTCTTGTATAAAATTATAAATCTAAGACATTTTGTATTATTTTTTCTCGTAAAATTATGACTTTTTCTTCTAAAATTACTATTTTATCTTCATCAAATTTTTAATCTAAGACATTTTGTATTGCTATTTTTTTCCCCGTAAAATTACGACTTTTTTTTAATATAGAATTTAAACTTTATTTTTATTAAGTTATCCATCTATCCATTTTTCTACCGCTTGTCCCTTCTCGCTACTGTGCTGCCCTTCATCAAATTATAAAATTTATAATTGACTTTTTATTACAAATTTATTGTCATAAACACTTAATTTTTACCTTCTAAAATCACAACTTTTCCCATAAAAAATGTAATTATTATTATTAGTAGTATTCCTTTAACTCTATGACTGTATTCTCTTTTCTTTAAAAAAAAAAAAAAAAATTTATCCTGGTTAAGATATGACTGCATTCTTCTAAAATAACAATTTTATTATCATAAAATTATAAATCTAAGACATTTGTATTCTTTTTTTCTCATAAAATTATGACTTTTTATTCTAAAGTTACAATTTGATTTTGATAAAATTATAAATCCAAGACATTTTGTATTGTTATTTTTTTCTCATAAAATCTTGACTTTTTATTCTAAATTAAAATTTTAATTTCATAAAACTATAAATCTAAGACATTTTGTAATGCTATTTTATTCATAAAATTAGGACTTTTTCTAAAATTACAATTTTATTTTCATAAAATTATACGTTTAAGACATTTTGTGTTGTTATTTTTTTCCTCATAAAATTATGACTTTTTATTCTAAAGTTACAATTTGATTTTGATAAAATTATAAATCCAAGACATTTTGTATTGTTATTTTTTTCTCATAAAATTATGACTTTTTATTCTAAATTAAAATTTTAATTTCATAAAACTATGAATCTAAGACATTTTGTAATGCTATTTTATTCATAAAATTAGGACTTTTTCTAAAATTACAATTTTATTTTCATAAAATTATACATTTAAGACATTTTGTGTTGTTATTTTTTTCCTCATAAAATTATGACTTTTTATTCTAAAGTTACAATTTTATTTTGATAAAGTTATAAATCTAAGACATTTTGTATTGTTATTTTTTTCTAATAAAATTATGAATTTTTATTCTAAAGTTACAATTTGATTTTGATAAAATTATAAATCCAAGACATTTTGTGTTGTTATTTTTTTCTCATAAAATTATGACTTTTTATTCTAAATTAAAATTTTAATTTCATAAAACTATAAATCTAAGACATTTTGTAATGCTATTTTATTCATAAAATTAGGACTTTTTCTAAAATTACAATTTTATTTTCATAAAATTATACGTTTAAGACATTTTGTGTTGTTATTTTTTTCCTCATAAAATTATGACTTTTTATTGTAAAGTTACAATTTTATTTTGATAAAATTATAAATCTAAGACATTTTGTATTGTTATTTTTTTCTAATAAAATTATGAATTTTTATTCTAAAATTACAATTTGATTTTGATAAAATTATAAATCCAAGACATTTTGTATTGTTATTTTTTTCTAATAAAATTATGACTTTTTATTCTAAATTAAAATTTTAATTTCATAAAACTATAAATCTAAGACAATTTGTAATGCTATTTTATTCATAAAATTAGGACATTTTCTAAAATTACAATTTTATTTTCATAAAATTATAAATCTAAGACATTTTGTATTGTTATTTTTTTCTAATAAAATTATGAATTTTTATTCTAAAATTACAATTTTATTTTGATAAAATTATAAATTCAAGACATTTTGTATTGTTATTTTTTTCTAATAAAATTATGACTTTTTATTCTAAATTAAAATTTTAATTTCATAAAACTATAAATCTAAGACATTTTGTAATGCTATTTTATTCATAAAATTAGGACTTTTTCTAAAATTACAATTTTATTTTCATAAAATTATACGTTTAAGACATTTTGTGTTGTTATTTTTTTCTCATAAAATTATGACTTTTTATTCTAAAGTTTACAATTTTATTTTGATAAAATTATAAACCTAAGACATTTTGTGTTGTTATATTTTTCCTCATAAAATTATGACTTTTTATTCTAAAGTTACAATTTTATTTTGATAAAATTATAAATCTAAGACATTTTGTATTATTTTTTTCTCATAAAATTATGAATTTGTATTCTAAAATTACAATTTTATTTTCATAAAATTATACATTTAAGACATTTTGTGTTGTTATTTTTTTCCTCATAAAATTATGACTTTTTATTCTAAAGTTACAATTTTATTTTGATAAAGTTATAAATCTAAGACATTTTGTATTGTTATTTTTTTCTCATAAAATTATGAATTTGTATTCTAAAATTACAATTTTATTTTGATAAAATTATAAATCTAAGACATTTTGTATTGGTATTTTTTTCTCATAAAATTATGACTTTTTATTCTAAAGTTACAATTTTATTTTGATAAAATTATAAACCTAAGACATTTTGCGTTGTTATATTTTTCCTCATAAAATTATGACTTTTTATTCTAAAGTTACAATTTTATTTTGATAAAATTATAAATCCAAGACATTTTGTATTGTTATTTTTTTCTCATAAAATTATGAATTTGTATTCTAAAATTACAATTTTATTTTCATAAAGTTATACATTTAAGACATTTTGTGTTATTTTTTTCCTCATAAAATTATGACTTTTTATTCTAAAGTTACAATTTTATTTTGATAAAGTTATAAATCTAAGACATTTTGTATTGTTATTTTTTTCTCATAAAATTATGAATTTTTATTCTAAAATTACAATTTTATTTTGATAAAATTATAAATCTAAGACATTTTGTATTGGTATTTTTTTCTCATAAAATTATGACTTTTTATTCTAAAGTTTACAATTTTATTTTGATAAAATTATAAACCTAAGACATTTTGTGTTGTTATATTTTTCCTCATAAAATTATGACTTTTTATTCTAAAGTTACAATTTTATTTTGATAAAATTATAAATCTAAGACATGTTGTATTATTGGATGGAGAAAGACTAAGGCCATGACCAGTCAGGGGGGAAGAGGAACTAGCGATTAGCTCACTTTCCTAAAAACAACCATGCAAACGTAAAGCCAGGGAGCTTGAGTGCGACAAGATAAGAACTGGTGTCTTACTTCCTGCCACGGTTATCATCCATCAGAGCGACAAATGAGGCGTTCAGCGAGCGGTAATAAGAATTTGACAAATCACGAGCAGAGAATTAACTGGAAGCGTGGAAACAAGGCGAGCCACCATTAGTCAGCGAGGAGAAAAGAGGAGACAAGGTCAGACGAAGCAAACTCTCCCCACCAAATAATGAAAGGCTGAGATACATTCAAGATGCTAAATGTCGGTCAATATACGCTCATCTTAGTTTTTTTTATTGTGTTATATCTAATCATACATCAAATTAATGAGTTAGTAACATTTTTAGAATATGCTCAAATAAATGCCTCACTTTGTTTAGACATTAAAACTTACAGATATTACAAAATAATAAATACAAAAGTTATTAAAAAATATTCACTTACAAAATGCACTTTTGTCCAAAATCTCTGACTTGACTCCACCATGCATTCCATTTTTTTCTATGGATGAAGATTTTTTTTTTACCATTCGGTTACGATATTTCACTAAATACTACAACTTTAATACCATTAGTTTACGACATTTTCCCTGAACATTACTACTTTATTACTATTAATTTACGACATTTTCCTTGACTATTACAATTTTAGTACCATGAAACTACCTTTTCCTTCACAATTACAACTTTATTACCATTAGTTTATGACATTTTCCTTAGAAATTACAACTTTAATACCATTAGATTACCACATTTTAACTAAACATTATAACGTTATTGCTATATGATTAGATTTTCCTTAATATTAAGACTATTACCATTAGTTTTACAACATTTTTCTTGAAAAGTAGGACTTAATCACCATTAGATTATGTCATTTTCCTTAAAAATTACAGCTTTATTACTATCAATTTACGACATTTACCTTGAACATGACAATTTACCATTAATTACATTTTTCTTAAAAATGACAACTTTGTTAATATTAGATTACATTTCTTGTATTAACAATAAATGACATTTTCCTTAAAAATTATGACTTTATTACCATTAGTTTACTACATTGTCCTTAAAAAATATGACTTTATTACCATTAGTTTACGACATTTTTTTTTTTGAAAATTACAACTGTATCACCATTAGATTATATAACTTTCCTTAAGGACCAAAATTTTATTACCATTAGTTTACAATATTTTGCTTGAAAATTACGACTTAATCACCATGACATTATGACATTTTCCTTAAAAAGTACGACTTTAATACCATAAAATTACATTTTGCTTAAAAATTACAACTTTAATACCATTAGATTAAGACATGTATTTATTATTTATTGCTGTATGATTACATTTCCCTTAAAATTAAGACTATGACCATTAGTTTACAACGTTTTGCTTGAAAATAAAGACTTAATCACTATTAAGTTATGTAATTTTTCCTTAAAATGACAACTTTATTACTATTAATTTACAACATTTTCTTTGAACATTACAATTTATCAAGATAAAATAAAAATCTTTAAAAATTACGACTTTATTACTATTAGTTTACTATATTTTACTTGGAAATTACTACTTTATTGCCATTAGATCATAACATTTTCCTTAAAAATTAGGACTTTACCATAAAATTAAATTTTCCTTAAAAATTAGGACTTTATTACAGTTAGATTACGACATTTTCCTTGAAAATTCTAACTTTTACTATTAAATTACGACTTTTCCTTAAAAATTATGACTTTATTACCATTAGTTTACTACATTGTGCTTAAAAATTATGACTTAATTACCATTAGTTTAAGACATTTTACTTGAAAATTACAACTTTATCACCATTAGATTATATATTTTTCCTTAAAGACTAAAATTTTATAACCATTAGTTTACAATATTTTGCTTGAAAATTACGACTTAATCACCATTAGATTAAGACATGTATTTATTATTTATTGCTGTATGATTAAATTTTCCTTAAAATTAAGACGATGACCATTAGTTTACGACGTTTTGCTTGAAAATTAAGACTTAATCACTATTAAGTTATGTAATTTTTCCTTAAAATTACAACTTTATTACTATTAATTTACAACATTTTCTTTGAACATTACAACTCATCACAATTAAATACAAATTTTTTTTAAAAATTACAACTTTATTACTATTAGTTTACTATATTTTACTTGAAAAATACTACTTTATTACCATTAGATTATAACATTTTCCTTAAAAATTATGACTTTAATACCATAAAATGACATTTTGCTTAAAAATTACAACTTTATTACCATTAGATTACGACATTTTCCTTGAAAATTACATCTTTAACACCATTAGATTCAGACATTTATTTATTATTTATTTTTCAATGATTACATTTTCCTTAAAATTAAGACTATGATCATTAGTTTACGACATTTTGCTTGAAAATTAAGACTTAATCACTATTAAGTTATGTCATTTTTCCTTAAAATTTCAACTTCATTACTATTAATTTACAAAAAAAAATGTTTAACATTACAACTTATCACGATTAAATACAAATTTTCTTTAAAAATTACGACATTATTACTATTAGTTTACTATATTTTACTTGAA
>NC_084558.2:49855827-49940827 GCF_033978685.3 Nerophis lumbriciformis | reverse complement strand
CCCTTCATGACAAAGATAAGTAATATTAAACATTCTAATCTAGGGAACACAATGAGCAGCATTATGTGATAATTAGGGCTGTCAAATGATTATATTTTTTAATCCCATTCATTTGTTTTCAAATAAATTTCATCACCCTGTGAAACCATGTCTGAAATATGCTTTTTTTTTTTTTTCTTTTACATTTTGTTTACGTTTTTAATGCCTGTTTTTACGGTATTGCACTAACAGAAAGATAAATGACAGGACACAATTTCATATATTTTATGTTTATACACCCCAATCTAAACTTGTACAAACACAAAGTGATTCCAGTACTTTTCGGGCTGTTCTAACCACACCCTCCAAATTTTAGAAGAAATAAATATTTGTACTTATATTAGCTGCGTCGGAATATAAGCCGCAAATATATATTTTTTTAGTGTTTATTTACATACCCTAATTGTTTCCAAACAGTGTCTGTAACAAACAAAACAGACGTCATCGTCATGGATACGCAAGCTTTCAAATGTCATTCAAATTTGAACTTTTACAGTACAGATAAGAACGAAATTTTGCTGCATTAGCTGGTTGTAGTGCAGGATAAAAGAGCAATAAGGTGCAGATATAAATAAATAGATTACTGTACAGATAAATATATTGCACTTTTGCATATGCATCCACGTTTATGGATGTATGTTATATTGTTAACAGTGTGTTCAACAGGAAGCTAATGCTAACTGTGTTAGCTTCATGACATTACGATAGCACGTACAAATATGAATGAAAACACTCCTACAGACGTCACACAGGCGAAGGTTTAGTAAGTACGAACTATTTTAGTTATATTGTAAAACTTACAAACGTTGCTTGGAGTGATGAAAGAAGAATCCTTTCGAGCAGAAACGCTACGGGCGCTTATACCGTATTTTCCGCACTATAAGGCGCACCTAAAAACCACAAATTTTCTCAAAAGCTGACAGTGCGCCTTATAACCCGGTGCGCTTTATATATGGATTAATATTAAGATTCATTTTCATAAAGTTTCGGTCTCGCAACTACGGTAAACAGCCGCCATCTTTTTTCCCCGTAGAAGAGGAAGTGCTTCTTCTTCTACGCAAGCAACCGCCAAGGTAAGCACCCGCCCCCATAGAACAGGAAGCGCTTCTTCTTCTACTGTAAGCAACCACCCGCCCGCGTAGAAGAAGAAGAAGCGCGCGGATATTACGTTTCATTTCCTTTGTGTGTTTACATCTGTAAAGACCACAAAATGGCTCCTACTAAGCGACAGGGATCCGGTTCATGAAAAGACGCAATCTCTCCATCCGCACACGGATTACTATTTCACAGCAACTGCCTAAAGACTTTCAAGAAAAGCTGGCTACTTTCCGTGCATATTGTAAAAACAAGATAGCCGAAAAAAAGATCCGGCCAGAGAACATTATCAACATGGACGAGGTTCCACTGACTTTTGATATTCCTGTGAACCGCACTGTGGATACAACGGGAGCACGTACGGTGAATATTCGCACCACAGGGAATGAGAAGTCATCCTTCACTGTGGTTCTAGCTTGCCATGCTAATGGCCAGAAACTTCCACCCATGGTGATATTCAAAAGGAAGACCTTGCCAAAAGAGACCTTTCCAGCCGGCGTCATCATAAAAGCTAACTCGAAGGGATGGATGAAGAAAAGATGAGCGAGTGGTTAAGGTAAGTTTACGCGAAGAGGCCGGGTGGCTTTTTTCACGCAGCTCCGTCCATGTTGATATACGACTCCGTGCGCGCCCACATCACGCTGGTTTTTAATATATTATTAAAGTTTGACTGACCTATCTGACTGTTTTTTTGACATTCCTTTAGCGCAGTTAGAGGCGGCTTATAACACGGGGCGTCTTATAGGTGGACAAAGTTTTGAAATATGCCGTTCATTGAAGGCGCGGCTTATAACCCGGGGCGCCTTATGGTGCGGAAAATACGGTACTTCCGGTTCGAGGCACGAAACAGGAAGTACTTTTTCAACCCGCGGCGCCTGCAGTGAGCAAACTCGTCCAAAAGATGGCGCCGTCGCACACACGGTAACCTTTTCCGTGTCTTTGCAGGTGCAATATGAAAAGTGTTTATCGAATACAAAACATTATGGCCGTTTGCGGAGAAAAATCCATAAATTAGCCGCACCGTTTTATCAGACGCGGGGTTCAAAGCATTGGAAAATAAAATCGCGGCTTATAGTCCAGAAAATATGGTCTGTAAGTGAACTTACGTGACGCCACATAAACCGGAAGTGAAACGAAGTGATCCTTTTTTGCATTTATTAAAAAAAAACATTCTAAAAAGTTTACAAATTAAAATGAAAGAACAAACATATTTTCACACACAAACATTACTCTTATGAAGACAGATCAATATTTTATGTTGTCCTCTGCAGTGAAAATATATTGTGTTTATTTATATTAGTTATTTAAAAGAAAATTAAACTTTGTTCATATATTTTATTGTGTTTTTAAGTACTTATTGAGCACAATAAACATTTTGGTGACAATAACTGTGATAGGAAATTTCTATATTGTTACAAACGCGGCTGATACTTTTTCAAAAAAGGGAATTTTACCAGCAGACATCGTGTTTAGGTCCAGAAGTGCAAAATAAGTGCCAGTGTTGTTAGCATTTCAATAATAAGGTGTTTTTGACAGCCCTAATATGATATATAATAAAACATGTTATGGAGTCCAATACAAGAGCTGCGTCAAACATAACGCTCGGTACCTCGTTTGGCGACATTACCTCGGTGTACCTAATGAAGTGTCCTGTGAAAGGGCGCAAAGACGCTCACTTGGCGTGGGAGGGGACTTGAGTCGCGTTGCTTTTCGAACACTCCGACGAGTCGGCCTGGTGTCCGCTCTGCTGGTGGCCGAACTCGAAGCTGATCCTCAGCTCGCCCACGTGGCAGAGCGGGAGCACGTCGGGGGTCCACTCGATCTCGAACGGACGGCCGTCTTTTGGGTCGTCCGAGGCGGACCCTGTGGGGAAGGACAGCGCTGCGGTTTTTAAAAGTTGTTCCAAAAGTACATTTTCTGACTGGTTGACGTCATCCTGACCCCCCCACCATGTCAAAATATACCCAAAGGTTTTTATGTTAAGGGAATGGTTATGGTTAATAACCAGAGGTGGGTAGTAACGCGCTACATTTACTCCGTTACATCTACCGGTACTTGAGTAACTTTTGGGATAAATTGTACTTCTAAGAGTAGTTTTAATGCAACATACTTTTACTTTTACTTAAGTGTATTTATAGAGAGAATCTGTGGTGGGCTCTCCTATTTCTGGGGCTGAGGTTGCTGAGGTAGTTAAAAAGCTCCTCGGTGGCAAGGCCCCGGGGGTGGATGAGATCCGCCCGGAGTTCCTTAAGGCTCTGGATGCTGTCTTGGTTGACAAGACTCTGCAGCATCGCGTGGACATCGGGGGCAGTACCTCTGGATTGGCAGACCGGGGTGGTGGTTCCTCTCTTTAAAAAGGGGAACCGGAGGGTGTGTTCTAACTATCGTGGGATCACACTCCTCAGCCTTCCCGGTAAGGTCTATTCAGGTGTACTGGAGAGGAGGCTACGCCGGATAGTCGAACCTCGGATTCAGGAGGAACAGTGTGGTTTTCGTCCTGGTCGTGGAACTGTGGACCAGCTCTATACTCTCGGCAGGGTCCTTGAGGGTGCATGGGAGTTTGCCCAACCAGTCTACATGTGCTTTGTGGACTTGGAGAAGGCATTCGACCGTGTCCCTCGGGAAGTCCTGTGGGGAGTGCTCAGAGAGTATGGGGTTTCGGACTGTCTGATTGTGGCGGTCCGCTCCCTGTATGATCAGTGTCAGAGCTTGGTTCGCATTGCCGGCAGTAAGTCGGACACGTTTCCGGTGAGGGTTGGACTCCGCCAAGGCTGCCCTTTGTCACCGATTCTGTTCATAACTTTTATGGACAGAATTTCTAGGCGCAGTCAAGGCGTTGAGGGGATCCGGTTTGGTGGCTGCAGGATTAGGTCTCTGCTTTTTGCAGATGATTTGGTCCTGATGGCTTCATCTGGCCAGGATCTTCAGCTCTCACTGGATCGGTTCGCAGCTGAGTGTGAAGCGACTGGGATGAGAATCAGCACCTCCAAGTCCGAGTCCATGGTTCTCGCCCGGAAAAGGGTGGAGTGCCATCTCCGGGTTGGGGAGGAGATCTTGCCCCAAGTGGAGGAGTTCAAGTACCTCGGAGTCTTGTTCACGAGTGAGGGAAGAGTGGATCGTGAGATCGACAGGCGGATCGGTGCGGCGTCTTCAGTAATGCGGACGCTGTATCGATCCGTTGTGGTGAAGAAGGAGCTGAGCCGGAAGGCAAAGCTCTCAATTTACCGGTCGATCTACGTTCCCATCCTCACCTATGGTCATGAGCTTTGGGTTATGACCGAAAGGACAAGATCACGGGTACAAGCGGCCGAAATGAGTTTCCTCCGCCGGGTGGCGGGGCTCTCCCTTAGAGATAGGGTGAGAAGCTCTGTCATCCGGGGGGAGCTCAAAGTAAAGCCGCTGCTCCTCCGCATCGAGAGGAGCCAGATGAGGTGGTTCGGGCATCTGGTCAGGATGCCACCCGAGCGCCTCCCTAAGGAGGTGTTTAGGGCATGTCCGACCGGTAGGAGGCCACGAGGAAGACCCAGGACACGTTGGGAAGACTATGTCTCCCGGCTGGCCTGGGAACGCCTCGGGATCCCCCGGGAGGAGCTGGACGAAGTGGCTGGGGAGAGGGAAGTCTGGGCTTCCCTGCTTAGGCTGCTGCCCCCGCGACCCGACCTCGGATAAGCGGAAGAAGATGGATGGATGGATGGATTTATAGAGAAGGAACGCTACTTTTACTCCGCTACTTTTATCTACATTCAGCTCGCTACTCGCTACTAATTTTTATCGATCTGGTAATGCACGCTTTGTTTGTTTTGGTCTGTCAGACAGACCTTCAAAGTGCCTGCCTTACTGTTGACGTTTCACTTCGTTCCACCAATCAGATGCAGTCACTGGTGACGTTGGACCAATCAAACAGAGCCAGGTGGTCACATGACCTGACTTAAACAAGTTGAAAAACTTATTGGGGTGTTACCATTTAGTGGTCAATTGTACGGAATATGTACTGTACTGTGCAATCTACTAATAAAAGTTCCAATCAATCAATCAAAAGTGTGAGGGAAAAAAGATACTTGTTTTATTTCAACCGTACCGTCAAAAGCCTCAAGACTGACCGCACATGAGGACGTTCCTGTCTTCACAATAAAAGTGCCGCGCCATCGCGCCTGCGCTTTCAAAACAAGAGTCTCCGAAAGCCAGCGCAAAGAAGCTAGCAAGCTACGGAGTTTGACGCCAATATATTTCTTGTAAAGTGTATAAAAACGAATATGGAAGCTGGACAAATAGGATGCCAAAAACCCACCACTTTCATGTGGTATTGGACAGAAAGGAGGAACTTTTCTTCTCCTCCATTTGAAAACGTGGACGTTATCATCACGACTGTCTGATTCCAATCAATGCAAGTCATCGGAATCAGGTAATACACCAACTTATATTCTAGTCTTCATGAAAGAAAGGAATCTATATGTTAAACATGCATGTATATTCATTAAAACACCTTTAACATGTAAACAAAAACAGCAAAATAAATACTTATAAATTATATACTGTATATATCAATGTATGTATGTATGTATGTATGTATATATATATATATATATATATATATATATATATATATATATATGATATGAGTGTGTATGTTACTCATCACTTACTCAGTACTTGAGTAGTTTTTTCACAACATACTTTTTACTTTTACTCAAGTAAATATTTGGGTGACTACTCCTTACTTTTACTTGAGTAATAAATCTCTAAAGTAACAGTACTCTTACTTGAGTACAATTTCTGGCTACTCTACCCACCTCTGTTAATAACACGTTAATAACATAAAAACTTTAATAGACGAGGGTTGTCCCGATACCAATATTTTGGTA
The DNA here is from genome assembly GCF_033978685.3 of Nerophis lumbriciformis. Lineage (NCBI taxonomy): Eukaryota > Metazoa > Chordata > Actinopteri > Syngnathiformes > Syngnathidae > Nerophis > Nerophis lumbriciformis. The sequence goes on along the minus strand of NC_084558.2, from coordinate 49,934,831 downwards.
CCGTTACCGGTATTTTCGATACTTTACACTCCTGCGCGCACTCTGAGGTCCGAGAGCCAGCTCCAGCTCGTAGTGCCCAAGACCAGACTTAAAACCAGGGGAGACAGGGCCTTCTCTGGAACACTCTGCCCCTCCATGTTCCAACTGCTCCCTCAGTGGAGTGTTTTAAGTCTCGTCTTAAGACCCACTTTTATTCTTTGGCTTTTAACACTACGTGAGTTGTGCGGTCCTCTGTTTTTTTTTTAATTTTGATTTCTATTTATTGTTTTAGTTGGTTTTACCCTTTAAAATCGTTTTTAATCATATTTATTTTTATATTGTTTTTTATTTATTTATTTTTTGTTTTTATTCACTAATTGGTGGAGTTGAGGATAATATTTGAATATTGTTTTTAATATTGTTGTGCAGCACTTTGGAAACATTTAAATGTTTAAATGTGCTATATAAATAAAGTGGATTGGATTGGACCACAAAAAATGTCATTATTGTCTTTATTTGAACAAAAAATGTTAGTGTACATGAAACATATGTTTATTATTGCAGTTAAGTCCTTAAATTAAATAGTGAACATACTAGACAACTTGTCTTTTAGTAGTAAGTAAACAAACAAAGACTCCTAATTAGTCTATGCAGTAACATATTGTGTCATTTATACACCTATTATTTTGTCCACATTATAAAGGACAAACTGTAAAAATTGATTATTAATCCACTTGTTCATTTACTGTTAATATCTGCTTATTTTCTGTTTTAACATGTTCTATCTACACTTCTGTTAAAATGTAATAATCACTTATTCTTCTCTTCTTTGATACTTTACATTACTTTTGGATGATACCACACATTTGGGTATCGATCCGATACCAAGTAGTTACAGGATCATACATTGGTCATATTCAAAGTCCTCATGTGTCCAGGGACGTATTACCTGAGTTTATAAACATAATATAAATAACAAAAAAACCAAAAAATATTTTGTGATCCCAAAAAAATATCGACTAGACTGTACAAAGAGTACGGCCCAGACGTTTCTCCTCAATGAGCTAAATAGAATTCTGTCTCTGTTTAATTCCTTGCTTCTTGTCTGTTTAATAGATGTCATCAGTGTTTGAAGCTGACATATTATCTGGCGTTTTGTTTCGCAATATTATGCAAAAGCAACTTTTCTTACCTTTTGGTACCTGCTGATGTGTATTTGGGATCTGCATAAGTCCTGAAAATTTGCGCGCGTCCGCCTTTGTAGTCCGTACTGACGCCGTAGTCGTTAAGCTTCTTCTTTTTCTCTATCTTCTTGTTATCGGACATTCATCCTCCGCTGTTGCCATTTCTAATATAAAGTAGTGTAAAGTTCTTACTTATATCTGTCAGTAAACTCGCCATGAAAGCGCTAAAACATACCGGTGTAGTGATTATTCACCCAAAAAACTTTAGTTATTAGAAAGTTCCGGTCGGACGTTTTTTTCACGGGACACATTTCTGGTGTTGTTGTTGCACTAGTGAGCCACGGATGAGATGCTGCTCCGTTATTGATTTGTCACGGCCAGGGAATGCGCCATCATCTTTGCGTCCTGACGAGCGCACCGCGGGCCACTCCGCTGCAGGCGTGCCTCCTCGCGCCTGCAGACAATTTGCAATTAGCGCACCTGCCCGTGATGAGCGAGCTGCCTTCATAAGCCGGCACAACCTGCCATCCCGGGCCGGAATATAACCTTCTGTTCGCGTACAGTAAGCCACGTCCTGCTCTCTGTGTTTGCCCCTCCGTGTTTTCAGTGTGTGTGTTTTCTTGTGTCGTCCCCGCTGTACCCTCCGTCGCCTGGAAAGTTAGCCGTGCGTCTCACTTTTCCCTGGATCTCCCTCTGGACTCTGACTGCCTCCCCCGATCCTTGACTTCCCCCGCTTTGGACTCGGACCTCTAGACTTCTCTCTCCCTTGGACTTCCTTGTCTCTCATTCAACATTTTCGGTAACACTCAACAGCTAATCTACACACATAGTCTTACACCATACACACTCTTGGATTTTGTAACACTCCATTTCCTTAGTTAGTATATTTAGTATTGTTTGATTATTATATATATATTATAATATATATAATAAAATACTTAGAGCTATACTTCCCCCTGGTGTCTGTGTCGTCATCTCCCCTTAGTCAATCATAACATGATTGAAGTAAAGTGGGAATGTCATTAAACAGTTAGCTCCATCTTTTCTTCCACACCCGTCCTTGCACGCTACACCGCTACAACAAAGATGACGGGAGAAGACGGTGTCGAAGGTGAGCCACGTAAATAAGACCGCCCACAAAACTGCGCATCCTGAAGCGACATTTTGACCAAAGAACCACCATTACATGCTATGTAGACCACAGGGAAGTCTTTTACATTTAGAAAAAATAAAATAATATGACCCCTTTATTGCGCCCTATAATCCGGTGCACCTTTTGTATGAAAATAGACCTGACTAGACCGGCTCATCAGCAGTGCGCCTTATAATCCGGTGCGCCCTATGGTCCGGAAAATACAGTATGTTTCTGTCTTTCTTGGCAAACATATGCTCCACTTTCACCAGAACAAATCTCACCGACTCTGAGGAAGGTCTGCAGCTCCCTGGGTCGAATCGCTGGCGGCCGATCCGGCCCGAGTCCCTCCAGCAGGTCCAGTTCGGGCGGCGGTTGCAGACAACGAAAGCGCGAGTAGGAGCCGTCGCCGTTCTTGACAAAACTCTGAGTGAGCTCCAGCTGCAACTGGCAGGCAGACAGCGGGTGTGACATGAGGGGACAGACAGTGGGTGTGACATGAGGGGACAGACAGTGGGTGTGACATGAGGGGACAGACAGTGGGTGTGACATGAGGGGACACAGAGTGGGTGTGACATGAGGGGACAGACAGTGGGTGTGACATGAGGGGACAGACAGCGGGTGTGACATGAGGGGACAGACAGTGGGTGTGACATGAGGGGACAGACAGTGGGTGTGACATGAGGGCACAGACAGTGGGTGTGACATGAGGGGACAGACAGTGGGTGTGTCATGAGGGGACAGACAGTGGGTGTGACATGAGGGCACACAGAGTGGGTGTGACATGAGGGGACATACAGTGGGTGTGACATGAGGGGACAGACAGCGGGTGTGACATGAGGGGACAGACAGCGGGTGGGTGTAGACAGACAGTGGGTGTGACATGAGGGGACACAGAGTGGGTGTGACATGAGGGGACAGACAGTGAGTGTGACATGAGGGGACAGACAGTGGGTGTGACATGAGGGGACAGACAGTGGGTGTGTCATGAGGGGACAGACAGTGGGTGTGACTTGAGGGGCCAGACAGCGGGTGTGACATGAGGGGACAGACAGTGGGTGTGACATGAGGGGACAGACAGTGGGTGTGACATGAGGGGACAGACAGTGGGTGTGACATGAGGGGACAGACAGTGGGTGTGACATGAGGGGACACAGAGTGGGTGTGACATGAGGGGACAGACAGTGGGTGTGACATGAGGGGACAGACAGTGGGTGTGTCATGAGGGGACAGACAGTGGGTGTGACATGAGGGGACAGACAGCGGGTGGGTGTAGACAGACAGTGGGTGTGACATGAGGGGACACAGAGTGGGTGTGACATGAGGGGACAGACAGTGGGTGTGACATGAGGGGACATACAGTGTGTGTGACATGAGGGGACAGACAGTGGGTGTGACATGAGGGGACAGACAGTGGGTGGGTGTGCACAGACAGTGGGTGTGACATGAGGGGACAGACAGTGGGTGGGTGTGGACAGACAGTGGGTGTAACATGAGGGGACAGACAGTGAGTGTGACATGAGGGGACAGACAGTGGGTGTGACATGAGGGGACAGACAGTGGGTGTGACATGAGGGGACAGACAGTGGGTGTGTCATGAGGGGACAGACAGTGGGTGTGACATGAGGGGACAGACAGCGGGTGTGACATGAGGGGACAGACAGTGGGTGTGACATGAGGGGACAGACAGTGGGTGTGACATGAGGGGACAGACAGTGGGTGTGACATGAGGGGACAGACAGTGGGTGTGACATGAGGGGACAGACAGTGGGTGTGACATGAGGGGACAGACAGTGGGTGTGACATGAGGGCACAGACAGTGGGTATGACATGAGGGGACACAGACTGGGTGTGACATGAGGGGACAGACAGTGGGTGTGACATGAGGGGACACAGAGTGGGTGTGACATGAGGGGACAGACAGTGGGTGTGACATGAGGGGACAGACAGCGGGTGTGACATGAGGGGACAGACAGCGGGTGTGACATGAGGGGACAGACAGTAGGGGGTCTTGGATTTTACCTCGGGGGTGTCGAAGATACGTTTGACCTGCGCCAGGTTGGTGATGTGCCAGGTGTACTTGGAGAACGAGCCCAAAGGGGGTGTGTCGTTCCGCACGACCACTGAAACGGATGTAAAGGTGAGAGTATGGTAGACGACCACAATGTACCCCACTGGTTGTCGATCAAACGCTCACTTTTGAAGTTTCCTCAAAGTAGAAGTAGATAGCATGTCTTAGCACTTTCCCATTCAAGGCAATGCAATACAATGACTTATTGAAAATGTATCATAACTTGCTGATTTTCTTAGTTCATTTTCAACATCAAATCATCTACTATCGATACACAATAGGAGTGTAACGATTAGCAGTATCGATGATAAACTGCGGAAGAAACAGCAACAAATAGTCTCATTGTTTCTAATTCAAATCTTCGTATTTCATAACCGCACTTTGAAAAACTCAAAGACTGGTGACGCTGCTCCTTTCCTGGAGAAGCGAGCTAGCGCGCTGATCACTAGCTAGCAGCTAGCACACAATCGAGTCACGACTATATATATCATAAGATTGCGACATTTACTTATAAAATTACGACTTTATTACCAACAGATTACGGGAAAAAATGTAATTCCATTTTTATTACAATTAGATTACATTTTCCATTAGACTACAACATTCTCCTTAAAAATGAAGACTTTATTATTATTAGATTACGACATTTTCCCCAAAAATTCCGACTTTATTGCAATTAGTCGATGACCTTTTTAATTAAAAACTATGACTTTATTACCATTAAATTGCAACATTTTCCTTAAAAATTAAGAATTTTCCCACGACATTTTACGACTTTATTACCATTAGATTGCGACATAATTCCTAAAAATTACGACTTTATTACCATTACATGACATTTTCCTTGAAAATGACAATTTAGTTACTATTAGATTATGACATTTTCCTTGAAAATTAAAATGTTATTACTATTAGATTAAGACATTTTCCTGAAAAATTGCGACTTTATCATTGGATTATGACAATTTCCCTAGAAAAATAAAACTTTATTATCATTAGACTACAACACGTTCCTTAAAAACTATGACTTTACCATTAGATTACGACATTTGCCTTGAGAATGTAATTCTAACTAAAAATTACAACTTTCTTACCATAAAATTACGACATTTTGCTTGGAAAAATGACAACTTCATCATTAGATTATGACATTTTCCCTAAAAAAATAACTTTATTTCCATTTGATTGCGACATTTTCCTGAAGAAATTACAACTTCATAACCATTAGATTATGATACTTTCTCTAAAAAAATAACTTTATCACCATTAGATTACAACATTTTCCTTAAAAATTACGACTTTAAGATCATTTGATTACGACATTTTACTTAAAAATTTAATTTTCCCTAAAAATTATAACTTTTTTACCATAAAATTACGACATTTTTCTTGAAAACTGACAACTTCATCATTAGATTATGACATTTTCCCTAAAAAAATAACTTTATTACCATTAAATTGCGACATTTTCCTTAACAAATTACAACTGCATTACCATTAGAATGTGATATTTTTCTCAAAAAGTACCACTTTACCATTAGTTTGGGACATTTTCCTTCAAAATTACAACTTTATTATCATAACATTTCCACATTTTCCTTAAAAATTACGACTTTTTCATTAGATTATGACATTTTGCCTAAAAAAATATAACTTTATGACCATTACATTGCGACATTTTCCTTAAAAAATGACAACTTTATTACCATTATATTGCAACTATTTTTATAAAATTACTACTTTATTACCATTAGATTACAACATTTTCCTTAAAAATTACGACTAAGATCATTTAATGATTACAACATTTTCCTTAAAAATTACATTACAACTTTATTACCATAAAATTACAACATTTTCTTTGAAAAATCACGAATTCATCATTAGATTATGACATTTTCCCTAAAAAAATGACAACTTCATTACCATTAGATTATGATATTTTCCTTAAAAAGTACAACTTTACCATTAGATTAGGACATTTTCACTAAAAGTTACAAATAACATTTCAAAATGTTCCACATTGCGACACTTTCCTTAAAAAAGTACAACTTTACTACCATTAGATTGCAACTATTTCTATAAAATGACGACTTTATTAGCATTAGATTACAACATTTTCCTTAAAAATTATGACTTTAAGATCATTTGATGACATTTTCCTTAAAAATTACATTTTCCCTCAAATTTACAACTTTATTACCATAAAATGACATTTTCCTTGAAAAGTCACGACTTCATCATTAGATTATGACATTTTCCCTAAAAAAGCAACTTTATTACCATTAAATTGCGACATTTTCCGTAAAAAATTACAACATCATTACCATTAGATTATGATATTTGCCTTAAAAAGTACCACTTTACCATTAGATTAGGACATTTTCCCTAAAAATTACAACTTTATTATCATAACATTTCCGCATTTTCCTTAAAAATTACGACTTTTTCATTCGATTATGACATTTTGCTTAAAAAAAATATAACTTTATAACCATTACATTGCGACACTTTCTTTAAAAAAGTACAACTTTATTACCATTGGATAGCAACGATTTCTATAAAATTACTACTTTATTACCATTAGATTACAACATTTTCCTTAAAAATTACGACTTTAAGATCATTTGATGTTTCTGACATTTTCCTTAAAAATTACATTTTCCCTCAAATTTACAACTTTATTACCATAAAATTACATTTTCCTTCAAAAATGACAACTTCATTACCATTAGATTATGATATTTTCCTTAAAAATTACGACTTTTTCATTAGATTAGGACATTTTCACTAAAAATTACAACTTTATTATCATAACATTTCCACATTTTCCTTAGAAATTACGATTTTTTTCAGTAGATTATGACATTTTGCCTAAAAAAAATACAACTTTACCATTAGATTGCAACTATTTCTATAAAATTACTACTTTATTACCATTAGATTACAACATTTTCTTAACAATTAAGACTAAGATCAATTGATGATTCTTACATTTTCCTTAAAAATTAAATGTTCCCTCAAATTTACAACTTTATTACCATAAAATGATGAAATTTTCCTTGAAAAATCACGACTTCATCATTAGATTATGACATTTTCCCTAAAAAAGTAACTTTATTACCATTAAATTGCGAAATTTTCCTTAAAAAAATAAAACTTTATTACCATTAGATTATATTTTCCTTAAAAAGTACGACTTTTTCATTAGATTATGATATTTTGCCTAAAAAATATAACTTTATGACCATTACATTGCGACATTTTCCATAAAAAATGACAACTTTATTACCATTAAATTGCAACTATTTCTATAAAATTACTACTTCATTACCATTAGATTACCATACAACATTTTACTTAAAAATTACGACTAAGATCATTTAAGGATTCTGACATTTTCCTTAAAAATTAAATGTTCACTAAAATTTACAACTATATTACATAAAATGACGACATTTTCCTTGAAAAATCACAACTTCATCATTAGATTATGACATTTTCCCTAAAAAAGTAACTTTATTACCATAAATTACATTTTCCTTAAAAAATTACACCTTCATTACCATTAGATTATGATATTTTCCTTAAAAAGTACCACTTTACCATTAAAGTACAACATTTTCCCTAAAAAATTACAACTTTATTATCATAACATTTCCACATTTTCCTTAAAGATTACGACTTTTTCATTCGATTATGACATTTTGCCTAAAAAAATATAACTTTGACCATTACATTGCGACATTTTCCTTAAAAAATGACAACTTTATTAGCATTAGATTACAACATTGAGTGGGACCTCTGACAGTGACTAAACATTGCATAATATGGATCATATGGAATATCAAAGGGAATCTGTCAGAATAATTGTACCTAAGTTATCACAAAACTTTGTGTTACATTGAGTTCAGCTCGCCCGGCGAGAAGACAAAAGCTGTCTTTAATCCTACCAAGCAGAAGGCTTGTAAAACTTCACTGTGTAGGATGGGAAGCAACATGAAGGTGTTCTGTTTCTTTCATGTATTGTAATCAACAGAAATATATTGTCTTGACCCGAGATCTACAAAGCGAAGAGGAAGCAGGACCTGACTCCCCTACAGGGACCTCTTCTTTGAACTGTTTACGACCTTTTCTTTAAACTGTTCTGTAACCAAAGGCGATGGCTGTTTACGACCCCCCTCCCTTAGAAACAGCTGTTGCCATGTAATCAGGGAAAGTCCAAATAAAAGAGGCGGCGTACAATCTTTCGTCAGGGGCATGGGACGACACTCAATGGCCTAGTGGTTAGAGTGTCCGCCCTGAGATCGGTAGGTTGTGAGTTCAAACCCCGGCCGAGTCATACCAAAGACTATAAAAATGGGACCCATTACGTCCCTGCTTGGCACTCAGCATCAAGGGTTGGAATTGGGGGTTAAATCACCAAAAATGATTCCCGGGCGCAGCACCGCTGCTGCCCACTGCTCCCCTCACCTCCCAGGCGGTGATCAAGGGGATGGGTCAAATGCAGAGGACAAATTTCACCACACCTAGTGTGTGTGTGACAATCATTGGGACTTAAACTTTAACTTTAACACTGTGCAAGGGTACAGTGTCTACGCGTCTCTCCTCAATTGAGCCAAATTTAATTCTGTCTCTGTTTAATTCCTTGCTTCTTATCTTGTTTAATAGATGTCATCAGTGTTTGAACCTGACAGAATCAATAAAAAGTTGTGGTCACCTGTCGTGATGTTAGGCAGCCTCCTCTTGGAGCCGAGCGACAGGCGATGCTGCAGGGCGTTAAAGAACTGTTGAGGTATGTGGTACACCAGAGGTTGTGGTTTCCCTGCAGGGAATAAAAAGGACCATTCAACTGTGCCAAACCAAGGAACGCAAACGCCTCCCAGCCTTACCGTCAAACTGGTAGTGCATCGTCTGGTGGATCCTTTCTGTGACGCCGGCCAACCACTGGTGGAACCCCAACGACACAGAGTGCTCGTCCACGGCCTGACCACCTCCACCTGTGCAGGGGAGGAAGAAACCGTTCACGCACGGGAACGAGGGCTCGATTCTCCAGACCCCGGAGGACTGAAGTACCAGAAAGGGTTTCCTCCTGACGCAGCTTCTTGGCCTTGTGTGGAGATTTCCCTGCTTCGCTGTGCAGCGGAGGCCTCTCGCAAGGAACGATGACTCGGCAGGTGGAGTTTGGTAGCACGCCTTTAAACACACGCACGTGTTAGGGCTCTTTGGGAAGACACTAGAGACATTCCTGACTCCAACCCTACCAGTTTCCCAGAATTCCTTCCTTAGGTTTTTTTTCTTCTGATACGATATTAGAGCCTTGAGTATTGGCCGATACCAATATTAATAGGATATCAAAGTACAGATTAGGGTTGTATTTCGATACTTTTCGAAATAAAGGGGACCACAAAAAAATTGCATTATTGGCTTAATTTTAACAAAAAATGTTAGTGTACAGGAAACATGTTTAATATTGTAATTTAGTCCTTAAATAAAATAGTGAAAATACTAGACAACTTGTCTTTTAGTAGTAAGTAAACAAACAAAGACTCCTAATTAGTCTATGCAGTAACATAGTGTCATTTATACACCTATTATTTTGTACATATTATGAGGGACAAACTGTAAAAATTGATTATTAATCTACTTGTTCATTTACTGTTAATATCTGCTTATTTTCTCTTTTAACATGTTCTATCTACACTTCTGTTAAAATGTAATAATCACTTATTCTTCTCTTCTTTGATACTTTACATTAGTTTTGCATGAGACCACAAATTTAGGTATCGATCTGATACCAAGTAGTTACAGGATCATACATTGGTCATATTCAAAGTCCTCATGTGTCCAGGGACGTATTTCCTGACTTTATAAACATAATGTGAATTTTTTAAAAAGGAAAAAAGATTTTGTGATGATAAAAAATATCGATGTAATCATAGTAGTATAGATACGCTATTGTACTTGGTATCATTACAGTGGATGTCAGGTGTAGATCCACCCATGGCTACGGTGTGTAGCACCGTTTAGCATGTTTACCTATTCCTCGTTCTGCAGCGATAAAGATACTTGTAAGAAACATACTTTATTTGTCGCCATGGAGACGAGGATTAGTGATTTAGAAGTAGCTAAAACGCTGCCGACTGCGGACGGACTTAAGCCGCTAGCTAGCTAGCCATGTATTAAAGCACCTCTTCCTGAGGGTGTTTCAGTGTTATAACTTCACCTTTATCTTCACTTTTTAAGCCAAAATGCGTCCGTTCTCCCTTTTCTGTCTACACACTGTGTCTGCTTGTAAGTACTCTGTGTGTGTGCGCTGCTGAATATGCTCCTCTGTTTGTAAAACCAATTTATTGTGCACCTCTACTTTTTATATTGACAAATATGCTGTTTTAGTCTGCAATATTGTTCAATGAAGGACACTTATTACGTATGTCCAGCTTGTGTGCTATTGTGTGCTTAGCTGTTGTGTAGCTGCTAGCTCCTATGTTTACTTTTGGTAAATGACTTGACAAAATTGCAATAAAAGACCAACCTGGTGTGCTTAATGGAGAACATTTAGATGTCAACAACAGATTTTAGACACATCCGATACTGGTTTTTTCCCCTGATATTTGACTAATATCAGATATCAATAACGGATGGGGACACGGCTACTTCTGATGTTGATGATCTATAATGCGTACTCGGGCATGAGCAAGAGTCCTGTCCTTTCTAAGTATGTGGTGCACAAAGAAGGACATACCGACACCTTAGCGCGGAGGGGTGTGTTGGTTAATTGCAGCGCGACCACAAAGCAAACCTTAGAGCAGGGGTACCCAAACTACGGCCCGAGGGCCGGATACGGCTGGCCTGCCTCCAAAATCCGACGAAGTCCCAAGTTAAAAAAAATTAAAATGTATCATTATTTTTTTAAATCTGTGCTCTCTAATCCATTTTCTACCGCTTATTACTCTCTGTGTCTCCTAGCCGCTCAGGCAAATCATGTTGTCTAAAAATGCATTTTCCCATCGATAACATGACATCATCACCCTCTGAATACATATATATATATATATATATATATATATATATATATATATATATATATATATATATATATATATATATATATATATATATATATATATATATATATGTGTGGGGGAAAAAAATCACAAGACTATTTCATCTCTACAGGCCTGTTTCATGAGGGGGTTCCCTCAATCATCAGGAGATTTAAAAAAAAAAAAAAAAAAAAAAAAAAAAAATCTCCTGATGATTGAGGGAACCCCCTCATGAAACAGGCCTGTAGAGATGAAATAGTCTTGTGATTTTTTTCCCACACATACATATATTGCGCTCTACTACGGTATCGAGCACTATTTTTTGGATAACATTATTAAGACATATATATATATATATATATATATATATATATTACAGTACAGGCCAAAAGTACTCATTCAATGTGTTTTCTTTATTTCCATGACTATTTACATTGTAGATTGTCACATCAAAACTATGAATGAACACATGTGGAGTTATGTACTTCACAAAAAAAAAAGGTGAAATACCGGTAACTGAAAACATGTTTTATATTCTAGTTTCTTCAAAAAAGCCACCCTTTGCTCTGATTACTGTTTTGCACACTCTTGGCATTCTCTCCATGAACTTCAAGAGGTGGTCACCTGAAATGGTTTTCACTTCACAGGTGTCATAGTTTTGATGTCTTCAGGGACAATCTACAATGTAAATAGTCATGAAAATAAAGAAAATGTATTGAAATGAGAAGGTGTGTCCAAAATTTTGGCCTGTACTGTGTATATATATTATTAATATATATATATTATTAATTAATTAACTTAATATGTTCGTGTGGAAACTCGTTCGGTACGCCTCCGAACCGAACCGGAACCCCCGTACCGAAACGGTTCAATACGAATACACGTACCGTTACACCCCTAATATATACATATATATATATACTGTATATATATATATATATATATATATATATATATATATATACATACAACCTGGCCCCCGGCCATATTGTTTTAACACAATGCGGCCCCCGAGTCAGAAAGTTTGGGGACCCCTGCCTTAGAGCGTCCTCTTGGGAATTCTGGGAAAATGGGAGGGTGGGCCTGGAGTATGGCGTCACATTAGTGCCAAAAATCCGAGCGCATAAAAACTGTTATCGCGCGCTGATTCTCCACATCGTGTGCGCGCGTGGTGCCTTTTTGCGCGCGCGCGGTGCCTTTCTGCGCGCGCGCGGTGCCTTTCTGCGCGCGCGCGGTGCTTTTCTGCGCGCGCGCGGTGCCTTTCTGCGCGCGCGCGGTGCCTTTCTGCGCGCGCGCGGTGCCTTTCTGCGCGCGCGCGGTGCCTTTCTGCGCGCGCGCGCGCGCAACGCCTTTCTGCGCGCTCTCTGTGTACTCCTGGCATCTCTCCTCGCGCTGTCATGTTTCTTTTTGGCACTTTGGGGGCGGGTATGCTTAGACGGCCCCTCCTTTCTGATTGGCTCTGAGCATATTTCATACAACCAATCATTCTCCAGCGTAGCAACGTTGTAGCCATCTTACCTCGGACATCTAGCCTCAATCATTACATTGATGTCAATGGTACATGTACTAATTAAATTATCATAACTTGCTCGATTTTCGACCAATTTACAAACGGTTTGCCTTGTTACAAATCTTATTACATGTAGATATGACATAGGATGCTGTACCTGTTGAAATTACCTCTTTTGCTTTAAAAAAAAAAGACTTAATTCTTGATGACTTAATTAACTCTCTATGTCCACTACTTGCTGTACATATCCTACCAAGTCAGACCTACACTGTTTCAATGTCCATTTCTCTGTTCTCAATTGTTGATGACTGAAGTGATGATAACAACCAAACCTACCCCCCCCCCCCTCCACATCCAACCCCCCGGATTGTAAATAATGTAAATAATTCAATGTAAATACCCTGATGATTATCTTGCGTGATGACTGTATTATGATGATAGTATATATCTGTATCATGAATCAATTTAAGTGGAACCCGACTTAAACAAGTTGAAAAACGTATTGGGGTGTTACCATTTAGTGGTTAATTGTACAGAATATGTACTTCACTGTGCAACCTACTAATAAAAGTCTCAATCAATCAATCAATCAATCAATCAACCAATGTAAAAAAAAAATCGAAAAAATATGTGTGACTTATGGGTTGTACTTGTATAGCGCTTTTCTACCTTCAAGGTACTCAAAGCGCTTTGACACTACTTCCACATTTACCCATTCACACACTGATGGAGGGAGCTGCCATGCAAGGCGCTAACCAGCACCCATCAGGAGCAAGGGTGAAGTGTCTTGCTCAGGACACAACAGACATGACGAGGTTGGTACTAGGTGGGGATTGAACCAGGGACCCTCGGGTCGCGCACGGCCATTCTCCCACTGCGCCACGCCGTCCCTTATCTTAACACTTTTATGAGTGGGGCTCTTTTGGATCCTGGGGAATGTTAGTGTTTTTTGGGTTTGTTTTTTTAATAATAATGAATCCAAATCAATGTTGTGATGAAAAAAAACAACCTATTCAAGTCTCCAATTACTTCACATTAAATATTCCACTTTGGCATTTTTTGGAGAGAAATGTTGCATATTTTTCCAATTAAAAAAAGACAGAAAAAAAAACAATTTAAATTTAACAGATCGATCTGAAGTTGATATTTAAGCGTTTAAAGTAAAAAATAAAATAAAAAAGTCTGACTTATCTATGACACTTTTATGAGTAGGGCCTATTTGGATCCTTAAGAATGGATTGGATTTTTTTTAAACTGTCATTGCTCAAAAAATAATGAATCAAAATTAATGTTGTTATGAGTTATTGACCTATTTAAGGCTCCAATTTCTCCAACATAGTTGTGTAGGGTCAGTGCTAGTCAGTTCTCTGGTTATTTTAAACTGTTTCAGAATACATTATTAAAAGCTATTTTTAACATTTTAAAAACAAAATTCAAAGATTATTTCATTAATTTTATGGCTGAATCAAAAGAAATTCCATAAATTAGAAAACAAATGTTCAAGAAGAAGTGAAAATATAAAATGTTATAGTTGGATGTTATTGCTGGTGGACCAGTTCTGGCTGAAAGATGTGATTATGGTGTTTGTTGTCTTATTATTTATTTGGGTCACATTTTGTATTACCCTGTATTGTGTTTATGTGGTATGAAATAACCTTCATCAGCGCGCGACATTTTTTTATCCACTTATACCTCCGTAAATCTTGACACATATTGACGATGACCCGCCCTGCTAAACTTCTGATTGGCTCTGAGCATTTTTCAGCATTTTTCGCCTGACCAATCAGAAAGAAGGGGCCGTCTAAGCATACCCGCCCCCCAAAGTGCCAAAAAGAAACATGACCGCGCGAGGAGAGATGCCAGGAGTACACAGAGAGCGTGCAGAAAGGCGTCGCGCGCGCGCAGAAAGGCACCACGCGCGCGCAAAAGGGTGTCTCGCGCGCGCACGAAGTGGAGAATCAGCGCGCGATAACAGTTTTTATGCGCTCGGATTTTTGGCACTGATGTGACGCCCTACTGGAGCAGCCTGTACCGTTTAACGAGGAGTTGATAAAAGCTGCAAACTCTGCGGCCAGCTTCTCGTCGCTCGCCAAGGCGCACACGCAGGCGTAGAAGTGCAGGCAGGGTTCCGACGGCCCCCCCGCCGGCTCGGCCCCGTCCGCCCTGCCTCTCCTGCCGCCCGCTTGGCAGGCGCAGCGAAACACCGCCTGCTGTCGCACGTCGCTTTTCTGCGCCTCGGCTCGCCCGCCGGCCGCCACGGTGAGGTGCAGCAGGCCGTGGGAGTGCCGGGGATCCGGGTGGCATTTCACCACCAGGGTGTCCCTGGACACGCGCTGCACCAGGGGCCCCGGGGACTCGGTGGCCAGTCTCCAGAGCTCCTCCTTGGCTTGAACGGAGGCCTGTAGAGCCTCCAGGACGGAACTTTTGACGCTGAGCGGCGTGGCGAGGTCGCCGCACTCGGCGGCTTGCTTGATGTGAACGCAGGGGCTGTCGTAGGACGCCTTTTGACCCTGTTTGCAGGCGGCCATGAAGCAGCGGCCCAGGTTGATGTGGGACAGCAGGGAGGCTCTGTCGCCCGTGGCGATGGCGGCGTCGGTGGCGACCAGCTCGACGAAGCCGAACTGAGCGCCCCCTCGTCCTCTTTGACACACCGAAAACACCTGCGCTCCCTGGTTGTCCTTCTCCTCGCCGTCGATGATGACTTTCACCGCCTCCACGACGTCCTTCCTGCCCCTCCTGGCCTCCGCCGAGGCGTTCCGGAGGGATATGCCGCAAACGGCGTTCTTGCAGCTGAGCCCCCGGGTGCCGTTGTAAACGCCACACTGGGGACACTTGCGGATCCCCCGCAGGGTGGCTCTGCCCAGGTCGGCGAGGAAGCCCGGGGTCACGGAGGACGGCGCCTTGCGTATGTCTCTCTGTTTGGCCGCCAGGTTGGGCGTTGTTGGCGTCTGCTTGGTGGAGGGGGGCGGGACATGGAAGGCGGAAGAGGACGCACTCTCCATCTTCAGAAAGGTGAAAAAGTCTTGACAGGGAAGGTAAAAGTTAGATTGTTTAAAAAACAAATACACCACTGTTAGGACTGTGGCTTATAACTGCACCCTGACACATGTCTCGTCAGATTATGTTCATGAAACGTCCATAATCTACCTGAGCAGCTCCCCGTTGGTCAAATTCGGCTCCAATTCGGCCTCCAAACCAGCTCGGCCGTCGCCATTGCTCCTTACATCCCGACACCCGCATTGCGTCTGTAACGACACTGCGGATTGGTCAGAGCGCATCACGTGGGTTCAAAAAGGCGGTTACCGCCAGCGCAAGGCATCATGGGATTTGTAGTCAAATTCAACAATGGCGTACACGCCTGCTTTGCTAAAGACGACGCAGCAGAAAGGCGACGCTATATTTTTTATGTATTTAATTAAATTATTATTATTATCACCATTATTTAGAGGTACGCCTCAAACGTGAAAGAGAGGAGTGTGACTTGCCTGGTGACGGTATTCGCCCTTCACCGCGCAGAAAACGAGCAAGTAACCGCCTTCAAAGCCTTTAAAATGTTCAGTTTGTGGTTTGTTTCAATAACACAGCTTTCAGCAACGCAGAAGATTATTTTTTAAACTCTGTAAGATACTTGCTCGAACAAAACACCGCTTGTGTTTGTGTTTGTACTTCCGGTTCCGCTGTACCGCTAAGACTTTTGGGTAATGCAGTTTCTATACTAAGTGCGGCTACTTCCGGTTCCACTGTACCGCTAAGACTTTTGGGTAATGCAGGTACTATACATTCTTAAAATATTATTACTAAAAAATCATAAAAAAGTGGAATAAAAGAGCATAAAGGGTAAATGTAACGATAAAAATGTTTTTAATTTTGACTAATAACATAAAACTGTTTTTAATTTAAAACTGTCATTGCTCAAACAATAATATTGAATCAAAATCAATGTTGTAATGAATTATTGACCTATTGAAGGTTTTTCACATCAAATAATACACTTCAAAATATTTCCTGGCAAAATATTGCATATTTTGTGTTTTTGCTATTTAAAAAAAATCAGTATTGATCTGAAGTTGATCGAGAGATTTAATTGTTGAATGTGATTGATTGAAACTTTTATTAGTAGATTGCACAGTGAAGTACACATTCCGTACAATTGACCACTAAATGGTAACTAGTGATGGGTCTGGCAACACCGATGCATCGGCGCATGCGTCGAGCTCATTGAGCGAAACCCTGTGTCGGTGCGCGTACCGCTTTTAGAAAGTCACGTGACCGATCATGAGCTGTTTTGGTCACGTGACCGATACGCAAACTGTGTCGCACTCCCGCCTCCTCTGTGCCCTGTGAGCGGGTCTTTTCTACAGCCGGAGAAATAATAACTAAGAAGAGAAAGCGTCTAAAATTGAATACGTTGGAAAAACTGTTTGTTTTTTTTAATAAAAATGTGTAAAAAAAAAAAAATAATAATAATAATTTCCAGGTCCACAAGCATCCTCATTCACAACACGTTCTCTTAGATTTCCATGTTATGATACATGTTCACATTATTTATTGACTGTATCTAAAAAAGACAAAAAATATATTTTTATTTAAATGAAGTCATGAAATAACCCTAAATGAAATACAATGACTTGGTTTATATTATTGTATATACTAGGGCAGTGGTTCTCAACCTTTTTTCAGCAATGTACCCCCTGTGAATTTTTTTTAATTCAAGTACCCCCTAATCAGAGCAAAGCATTTTTGGTTGGAAAAAAAAAATACAGCACTATGTCTTCAGTTTCTGATTTATTAAATTGTATAACAGTGCTCATTTGTAGTGGTCTTTCTTGAACTATTTGGAAAAAAAGATGTAAAAATAACTAAAAACTTGTTGAAAAATAAACAAGTTATTCACTTATAAATAAAGATTTCTACACATAGAAGTAATCATCAACTTAAAGTGCCCTCTTTGGGGATTGTATTAGAGATCCATCCGGATTCATGAACTTAATTCTAAACATTTCTTCACAAAAAAAAAAAATCTTTAACATCAATATTTATGGAACATGTCCACAAAAAATCTACCTGTCAACACTGAATATTGCATTGTTGCATTTCTTTTCACAGTTCTTTTTGACGGACATTTTAGTGACAAACCTGAGCTTGTGCTTCACTGAGTTTATGAACTTACATTCATATTTTGTTGAAGTATTATTCAATAAATATATTTATAAAGGATTTTTGAATTGTTGCTATTTTTAGAATATTTGTTAAAAATCTCACGTACCCCTTGGCATACCTTCAAGTACCCCCAGGGGTATGCGTACCCCCATTTGAGAACCACTGTACTAGGTCATAAAATCAGTGTCAGTTGAGTCGGTCCATAGGTTGCCTGTAGGGATTTTTAATGTCCAGCAGATGTCAGTATTTAGTGACACAGTATCGACACAGTATCAATACAGTTTTGCAATGTGTCGAAACGCTTCATGGCGCCTCATCAACCCATCACTAAATGGTAACACCCCAATAAGTTGTTCAACTTATTTAAGTCCACGTTAATCAATTCAAAGTAATCAAATAATCCAATGTAAATAATCAAATGTAGATACTTTTTCTTATGCTTTCTGATTTCTTTCTCTCTCTCTCTCTCTCTCTCTCTCTCTCTCTCTGTCTGTCCACTACTTGCTGTACATATCCTACCAAGTAATAATACCAATAATCCCGGACAGACTCTGCAATAAACTGGACACTCTTGGCCTCCCCCCTCTCACAAACGCCTGGATAAGGGACTTCCTAACGGACCGACCCCAGAATGTGAGACTTGGCCCGCACCTCTCATCCTCCCGCACGCTGAGCATCGGCTCCCCACAGGGCTGTGTGCTGAGCCCCCTCCTCTACTGCCTTTACACCCATGACTGCAGTCCGGCCCACAGTGACAACCTTACCGTCAAGTTCGCCGACGATACCACAGTGGTCGGGCTCATCTCCAGGGGTGACGAGGCTGCCTACAGAGAGGAGGTCCTGAAGCTGACGGCCTGGTCTCCGGAGAACAACCTCGCTCTCAACACCAGCAAGACCAGAGAGATCATCGTCGACTTCAGGAGGAGCAGCACCGACCCTGCCCCCCTCTACATCAACGGCGAGCGTGTAGAGAGGGTCCACACCTTCAGGTACCTTGGAGTCCACATCTCTAATGACTTCTCCTGGACAGTCAACACCACATCAATCATCAAGAAGGCTCAGCAGCGGCTACACTTCCTTAGAGTCCTCGGGAAGTACAACCTGAAGCCTGACCTGCTGCTGACCTTCTACCGCTCGTCCATCGAGAGCCTGCTGACCTACTGTATTACGGTATGGTACGGCAGCTGCACTGCAGCAGACAGGGAGAGGCTGCAAAGAGTGGTCAAGACGGCTCAGAAGATCATCGGCCGCCCTCTCCCCTCTCTGACGGACATCTACACCTCCCGCTGCCTCAACAGAGCCAGTGCCATCATCAAGGACAGCACCCACCCTGGCTCTGACCTGTTCCACCTGCTGCCCTCTGGGAAGCGCTACAGGTGCATTAAAACCAAAACAAACAGGCTAAAGAACAGCTTCTTCCCCAGGGCCATAACCATCCTGAACGGACTGCCCCATTGTCCCTCATAACTGCCTTCTCTTCGGTGCAATAACCCATTCCACCAACCACCCTGTTTTTGTTTAGTTTTTTCATGTATATATTCATTTCACACCATATTCATTGCACTTCTACATTTTTTATATTTCTATATATTTGCACATTGTTTTTCTAGCATGCACACATCGCACTGTATGGAATGGCCTCAATCTCGTTACCTTGCGTAATGACAATAAAGCTGATTCTGATTCTGAAGTCAGACCTACACTGTTTCAATGTCCATTTCTCTGTTCTCAATTGTTGATGACTGAAGTGATGATAACAACCATTTCACCACACCTCGTGTGTGTGTGACAATCATTGGAACTTTAACTTAACCCGACACATTCCGACTTTTACAAAGCAAAGCTGCCACCTTCTGATATGGAAGAGTACTACATAGCAGAGGTGGGACCAAGTCATTGTTTTGCAAGTCACAAGTAAGTCTCAAGTCTTTGCCCTCAAGTCCGAGTCAAGTCCCGAGTCAAGACAGGCAAGCCCCGAGTAATATAGTATACATTTTAACTGACCTTTATTTGACTATTTTTGTCTTTTTTTAGGTGGCTAAAATACGCGGTGCTGCTGACCGCCGTCTAACGTTACGTGTGATATATTGACTAACGTAACCCTGCTTAAAAAAAATCACTGAACAAAAAGTATGAATAAGGTAGTGAACTGCAACAGATTCCCGTGTTTGCAATAACGTTATAACGTTAGCAGTTAGTTTACAGCCTCACTGATTTAACTACACAGCAAATAAAAGTCACGTTACTTAGCCAATAAACGTTATCTTACATTCAAAACTTACCGTTCTTTGTGCAACTTCAAATGCCGGACGAAGTTGGAAGTTGTTGCCTCTCCATCAGTAATTTTCGAACCGCATGTGTTGCATACTGCAAACCGTTTTGTGTTGACCACCTCGTAATTTTTATACCCAAACAAAATTATTTTAGGTATCATTTTTTGTTCACTGGCGTGTGGTTTGGACATGTCTTCTTCGTTGGTTGTCCTGCAATTTGATTGGATGAATGCTGTGTGATGAAAACAAAGTAGATCTAATTTGATTGGCTGTTGTACTGAGCGCACACCAGCTGACACACGCAACGCTGATAGACAAGTACACAATGAAAAATACGGAGCGCTCCCGAATAACTTTTTCATCTTTGGGTTTTGGGGAAAGTAGCAAGTCATGTCAAGTCATGTCAATTCAAAAGGCTCAAGTCCAAGTGAAGTCACAAGTCATTGATGTTAAAGTCTAAGTCGAGTTGCAAGTCTTTTTACATTTTGTCAAGTCGAGTCTAAAGTCATCAAATTCATGACTCGAGTCTGACTCGAGTCCAAGTCATGTGACTCGAGTCCACACCTCTGCTACATAGTCACCCTGCCAAGCTCTCTACACAGCAAAGTCACTAAGCAACAGCACATTATTTGCAGATTAGAATTATTAATTTGCAAAAAATATTTTTTGGACCAATTAGGTGACGTTGCATAATTTTCCACGGCACACCAGACAATATCTCACGGCACACTAGCGTGCCGCGGCACAGTGGTTGAAAAACACTGGCCTAATGGAGTCGAGGCCCGGAAGTGCCTCTAGGTCACGTGATTGTCACCCGGAAATATTTTTCATGGCTAAATGGTCGCAGTCACAGTTTAAAATATGAAACAAATACATGCGAGGATTAAAAAAAAGGCGAAATATGAAACATAGACATGTGTGAAAAACAGTGAGTCGAGTTAAGTTGATGTCAATTCATGTTGCGGCCTCCTCGCTAGCTCGCTCGCTACTACTAGCAATTGTTGTTGTTAGCATGTGCTAGCAATGGAGCGAGTCTCCGGTCTTTGTTCCTCTTCTTCTGCCCCGCTTAAAGTTGAACCGCCGGACAAGCCGGACGGCTCCGCCTGCGACGGACACTTGGACGACGCCTTCGGGGACCTGGCGGCGCTTCCGGTCGAGGTTAGCGAGAGACGACCGACGTGTCTGCGGTGCCGGTGAGCAGACTTCACTGGGAAGCTAAGCTAGGCTAGCTAGGTTACACACTATATTGCCAAAAGTATTTGGCCACGTTTGCTGTAGTCTGGAACAACATGGCACACTATCAGAAATGTAGACAATTATTACATACACATAATGTGTCATGAGACGTGCACATTTAAATTAAATACGGAGCGTACATCATACTTGCCAACCCTCCCGAATTTTCCGGGAGACTCCCGAAATTCAGCGCCTCACCCGAAACCCTCCCGGGACAAATATTCTCCCGAAAATCTCCCGATTTTCAGCCGGAGCTGGAGGGGGCGTGGCCTCCAGCTCCGGCTGAAAATCGGGAGATTTTCGGGAGAATATTTGTGCGGACCTGAGTGAGGACAGCCTTTTTTCAAGATGGGAGGACAACAGGGTGACAAGAACTAAATCATCCAGACTAGGGATAAATGGTATTATTATGTTTATCTTACCTAAAAATAAATATATTTATTAATTAAAAAAATAAATAAATTTTTACTATATTTTGCTAAAAACGTCCAAATTAATTGTATTTTTATTTGTATTTTTTCTGACTCCTTGTTACATCCAGCCATAGAATTATACATTAAAATAAACATATTTGAAATAATTAATTTTAAATTATCGTAATAATTCATTTAAAATGACCGCATTTAATTATTACTATAATTGCTTGTTTATCAACAACTTTAGCATTTTATTCATTACATTTTGAAGCTCTTAGAAGCCAAGTTATGTTATATTCCTTAAGATTTATTTATGCAAGTTTGAAGTATCAATTATCTAAACACAGTTTTGTTTGCATATATATATATGTATATATATATATATATATATGTATATATATATATATATATATATATATATATATATATATATATATATATGTGTGTGTATATATGTATGAGATACTTGATTTGGTGAATTCTAGCTGTCAATATACTCCTCCCCTCTTAACCACGCCCCACCCCACCCCCGGCCACGCCCCCCACCTCCCGAAATCGGAGGTCTCAAGGTTGGCAAGTATGGTGTACATACACTATATTGCCAAAAGTAATTGGCCACTTGCCTTGACTCACATATGAACTTGAAGTGTCATCCCATTCCTAACCCATAGGGTTCAATATGATGTGGGTCCACCTTTTGCAGCTATTACAGCTTCAACTCTTCTGGGAAGGCTGTCCACAAGGTTGCGGAGTGTGTTTATAGGAATTTTCCACCATTCTTCCAAAAGCGCATTGGTGATGTTGGTCGAGAAGGCCCGGCTCTCAGTCTCCATTCTAATTCATCCCAAAGGTGTTCTATCGGGTTCAGGTCAGGACTCTGTGCAGGCCAGTCAAGTTCAATAATAATAATAATAGATTTTATTTGTAAAAAGCAGTTTACATTGAGTAAAGAACCTCAAAGTGCTACAGTGTATTAAAAAAAATAAAAACTAGAACAGTCAAATAGCTAAAATTAAGTGGTAAATGGGTTGTACTTGTATAGCGCTTTTCTACCTTTCTAAGGAACTCAAAGCGCTTTGACAGTATTTCCACATTCACACATTCACACACTGATGGCGGGAGCTGCCATGCACGGCGCTAACCAGGACCCATCAGGAGCAAGGGTGAAGTGTCTTGCTCAAGGACACAACGGATGTGACTAGGATGGTAGAAGGTGGGGATTGAACCAGTAACCCTCAGATTGCTGGCACGGCCACTCTCCCAACTTCGCCACGCCGTCCCTTATTTTGCATATATCTAAAAAAAAAAAAAAAAAGGCTTTTTTTAAAAGCATCCACAGTCTGTGGTGCCCTCAGGTGGTCAGGGAGAGCGTCCCATTGTTCGTAGATTTGTCCTCAGAGGTTGGAGGAGGTTAGCCTGTCCGGAGCGGACGTGTCGTGTGGAGGTTTTGGGGGTGAGTAGTTCTTTGAGGTAGAGGGGGGCATTTCCATGGAGGCACTAGTGGGTTAGTAGGGAGACTTTGAATTCAATCCAGAGTGAAACAGGAAGCCAGTGAAGGGATTTGAGAGTTGGTGTGATATGATCATATTTCCGCACTCTAATCAGGATCCTACCAGCACTATTCTGTACGTATTGTAGCTTCTGGATGTTTTTGCTGGGGATCCCGACAAGAAGTGCGTTGCAGTAGTCTAGCCTGGAGGAGACAAAGGCGAGTTCAGACTCTGTCATCCACGTGGCCGGGCCAAGTGATTATGACACCTGATTCTGATCATTTGGATGGGTGGCCAAATACTTTTGGCAATATAGTGCAGTGTTTCCCCCAGAAAATGTGTTAGTTAAGGTGGTGTCTCTCCAGGTGCAGGGGGCGCGTCGCTCGGGACAGGCGGACGGACGGGGAAGGGTGTGGGGTGGGTGTAAGGAACAGTGTAATTTGGCCTGTCGCCACCATCACGTCTCCATCTCATCGCTGCCACCACAGCCTGGGGGGGGGGCAATAGACTACAGACTGTGGTGAAGTAGGCCGGCTTCTTCGCGTGAAGAAGCCGACAATTTTTGGTTGTGTTTTCCGCTCCGTATGCTGAATGGCAATATACGATATATATCTCGATATTTTTTTCCGTAAAGTAAAAACAAAACACAAAACAGTCCTAGTTACCTGAGATACTAAGTATGTCATTAATATGACTTAGTAAGTCAATATCTTGACTTACTGAGTCAAATGAATGACTTACTGTAAATAAGCGTTTGCAATAAGCGTTTGAAAAAAAGAGTTAAAAGTGGGGCCACATGCTCAACTCATCATGCTTAATTTATTACAGCATTTGGGAAGCCTGCAGTTGATTTTTATCATGTAAATGTTATATTTTTATCAACATGTGATAGCAGGGACCCTGCCATTCAAAACTAGGCTGCTACATTACTAATGATTAATGTAACTATAGCTGAAAAAAATAGTACCATAACAATAGGAGAGACTATTCTAGGGATGTCCCGATCCGATATTTGGATCGGATCGGCCGCCGATATTCGCAAAAAAATGCGTATCGGCAAGGCATGGGAAAATGCCGATCCAGTTTAAAAAAAAAAACGGTCCGTGTTTTCCAACGCACCTATTTAAATAGTACATTCCACTTTTCTGTTGTTCCCTAAGTTCCGTTCCGCATTTTCCAGCACACCTTCAACACATCCATCTGTGGATTCTCACGCAGTTGCTTTTAGCTGCTGGCATTACACGACAGGCTCTTCTCACTCTTTCCTGTGTCTCCCTCTTACAGACAGCGAGCGCACCTTCTTACACACGTCACATACTGTCACGTCATACGTCACATACGTATACACCCTTTCCCAGCAGAGAGCGAGGTAGCAGCATGGCTAACGTTAGCTGTGATGCTAGCGCAGCCGCTAAGGTGCGCGCCTGCTCAAGCGTCCTATGCGCAAAAGCGCATAACAATTTTCGACACACGGACACGACAGAGAAAACAGTTTTCGTCATCATTGTTCAAATATTGTAAGGTTTGTCGAGACGCTTATCTCCATTCGGTGCCACGTCCACACCATCGCAGAGGCACACATTTCCAGATAAACACCGTATGAAAAAAATAGTGATTTTTTTTTGTTGTGATTTCCCTCTCTGCATGAAAGTTTAAAAGTAGCATATATTAATGCAGTATGAAGAATGTTTTAATGTAGACATGCAAGCCTTGAAAGAAAATGTTGAAAATCAAGACTACATTTCCTGCAAATGGGTGCATTTCTACCCTATATTTTAACTTTAGATTTATTCTCATATCAAACTCTTTTGGCTGTCTTTTTGACACTTACATCCGGTGCCCCCCTCCACACCCTGGATTATAAATAATGTAAATAATTCAATGTGATTATCTTGTGTGATGACTGTATTATGATGATAGTATATATCTGATAGTATATATCTGTATCATGAATCAATTTAAGTGGACCCCGACTTAAACAAGTTGAAAAACTTATTTGGGTGTTACCATTTAGTGGTCAATTGTACGGAATATGTACTTCACTGTGCAACCTACTCATAAAAGAATCAATCAATCAAAACACATAGAATCATCATACTGATGTGATTATATGCATCAAGTGTTCATTCAAGGCTAAGGCAAAATATCGAGATATATATCGTGTATCGCAATATGGCCTTAAAATATAGCAATATTAAAAAAAGGCCATATCGCCCAGCCCTAGTTCAATGATGCCATTTCTGTTTGTCATGTATAATTGTGTCTATTTTCTGTTTATCCTTGAATAAACAGGTCAGTTTCTTGTTACCAACCATTGTGTATTATTCAAACTCCCTTAATTCAGCTGGCTAGTTGTTATCAAGAGTACTAAAACCCTTTTCAACATGATTCTGACAACTAAGTAGGCTAAATAACTTTAAACTTTAATACATGCTCGGATAGGCCATTATCGGTCAGTGTCAGTATCGGTATCGGATCGGAAGTGCAAAAACAATATCGGTATCGGATCGGAAGTGCAAAAACCTGGATCGGGACATCCCTAGACTATTCCTCCCTGAACACCATGGAGTTCATGTAGGCTTTATAATGCAGTTACATTATTATATCAACTATCAGAGACAGAAACTCTTTATTTAACATAATGTAGTTTTTTGCTGCTTCAACACAGAAAAAGGTAAAGTGAAATAACTTGGTTGTTAACTATAGGTCAATAATGCTTGTCTTTCTCTCAGACAGACAGGGCTTTGCTGTCCGTAACACACGCACACACCGCACAGTGAGCTAACGTTACGCTAAAAGCTAGTTAGCCTTCACCTCACGGAGCGAGCTAAGCTGCCGCTTATGTTTCTAGAATGTCAACGGGCTCAGAGTGATGTTACTTGTAGTTGACTGGGAGGTGTTTATTATAATTTGGGGAGAGTCCGCTGCCTGCTAAACACCTTTCTGCTCACCACACCGCGGGAGCACTGACTCCATGCACTCTGAATACGCACTGCTGATTGGCTGTTACCGCTCTGCGTGTAACCAATCAGATGGTTGTGTGGGTGGGACAACGCTGGGTGCTGCAGAGACGTACTGACAGAGGCAGAACGAAGCGTAGCAGCTTGTTAAGACTTTAGTTTAGGTGGTGGCTCTTTGTTGTTAAGGCGGCCGCCTTAACAACGGAGCGCTGCGGGAAACCCTGTAGTGTATATGCAACACAGGCCCGCCTTATATCCTTCCCCTGCTTCCTCCCTAACATGTGTGCTTGCTTTAATGAGGGGTACCAGGCATATCAAGATGGGGGTAATGACAGGTCTTCAATTTTCCTCCTGTGTTGTCGTAGTCGCCCGCAGAAAGTGTGTCTCTGCCCCTTCCTTCCGACACAACCCCTGGACGTGTCCACATGTTTCTACATCGTGCAGCACCCCGCAGAGGTGAGTCCTCTCTGCTCTTCTTTCTTGCCTTTTTTTCCTCTTTGTCCAAAAATTTAAGACGTGTAGCAAAGTTATGGAGTGAAATTTTTTGCCGAACTCCACCAACACACAAACATGATTTGACTCACGCCCAACGATTCACAAGTAAAAAAAAATAAAACACTTTTCTTAAATTAAAAAAAAAACATTTGTGAGTACAAAAACAATTGTATTCAATTAAAAAAAATGATTAGCAAGTATTAAAACATGTTTCTGCAATTAAAACAAGTATTCGCAAGTATGTATCCAACCATCCTTTCATTTTCTACAGCTTGTCTCTCAAATTTCTGCTGATAAAAAAACGATTCTCAAGTATAACAATTTTTTTATTCGATTAAAAAAAAGATTTACAAGTTTAAAAACCATATTCCGCAATTAAAAAAATAATTCATCTATACAAAAAACTATTTTCTTCATTTAAAAAAAACAATTAACAAGTGTGAAAACAATGTTTTGCAGATTCGCAAGTAAAAAAAACACTTTTTTTAAATTAAAAAACGATTTGCAAGTACATAAACAATTTTCCGCAATTTAAAAAAATATTCCTAATTTAAAAACACATTTCTGCAATTGATAAAACGGTTTCAAAAAAGTAATTTTATATGATTAAAAAAACATTCGCAAGTATAAAAGCGATTTTCTTTAATTGAAAAGAATATTTGCAAATGTAAAAACAAAATACAACACAAATGGTTTTTTTTAATTTTCAAAAAATAGTTTTTATACTTGCAAATTGTTTTTTGAATTGAAGAAAATTGTTTTTATACTTGCGAATCGTTAATTGAACAAAATTAGGGACAAGTGGTAAAAATGGGTGGATGGATGTTTTTTACTTGTGAAATGTTGGGCGTGAGTAAAAATATTTTTGTGTTTGTGGAGTTTTGGCCTTAATTTCACGCCATACAAAGCCTGCTTCTTTTTCTTTTTTTTTTACCTTATTTTTTTACCATATGCAAAAACAAAAGTAGTTCTTACTCCTGTCGTGTCTGTATGGCTTTCAGGAGAGCAGAGTTCTACGCACCGTGCCTCTCCTGGCTGCATGTTTGCCACCGGGGAAGTGCAACGTCATTGTCGGACGGCGCTTTAACGATGTCAAGTAAGCGGACTGTAGTTTCATGTCCTTTTTCATTTATTCACACTTTATTTATTTATTTGTTGCTGTTTTCAGGAATCCAGAGCTGGCCGACGTGTGCCGGGACGGCCGGACTCTCATACTGTACCCAGGCCCCCAGTCCCAGAACCTGGAGGAGCTGGTGCAACGTGGCGAAGAAGAGGGCGCCGCGCCTCATAACGTCATCATCATCGACGGCACCTGGAGCCAGGCCAAGAACATTTTCCTCAAAAACAGCATGTTGCACCTCCCCAAGCAGGTGTGTGCGACCGCAAATCAGGGGCGTTCATACTTGTTCCACCGCATACTGAAAAGGCATAGAATGCAGGCGCCATTTTTCTACTTATTGATTTATGTGAAAGAAATACCAAAAACAGATATTTTATATAGGTGTACAGCTCCACTAATGGACATTGGAGTGTTACTTTCAAAGGCAAAATTCAAGTATTGCTAGAAACATAATTTTATATGGGACTTTATTGTGTTATATGTATAATCCAAAAAGATTAAAGCATAAAACACCACCAGAATTAGAGATATTACAAGTCAAAGTGATGAAGCTTAGTGTTACGCTCATGACTTGGTATAACTAAACATTATCCTATAATATGAAGGCAATTGCATTTTATTGATATTTGAAATGTATTCAATGTTTATAAATGAATATTTAAATATAGTAAATGTAAAAAAGGGAATAAATATACCGTATTTTCCGCACTATAAGCCGCCCCGGGTTATTAGCCGCACCTTCAATGAATGGCATATTTCAAAACTTTGTCCACCTATAAGCCGCCCCGGACTATAAGCCGCGCCTACGCTGCGCTAAAGGGAATGTCAAAAAAACAGTCAGATAGGTCAGTCAAACTTTAATAATATATTAAAAACCAGCGTTCTAACAACTCTGTCCCAAAATGTACGCAAATGTGCAATCACAAACATAGTAAAATTCAAAATAGTGCAGAGCAATAGCAACATAATGTTGCTCGAACGTTAATGTCACAACACACAAAATAAACATAGCGCTCACTTTCTGAAGTTATTCTTCATTCGTAAATCCTTCGAATTCTTCGTCTTCGGTGTCCGAATTGAAAAGTGTGTGTATAAGGTAAGACATATTATCTGACACTTTGTTTCGCAATATTATGCAAACACAACTTTTCTTACCTTCTGGTACCTGCTGATCTGTATTTGGGATCTCTATAAATCCTGAAAAATTGTGCGAGTCCGCCTTTGTAGTCCGTGACGACACCGTAGTCTATAAGCGTCTTTTCATGAACCGGAAACACCAAGAAGCACCACCTTTAAAATCATCCAGGTGAAGTTCGCTTGCTAGCGTTGTTGCCTTCATTCGAATAGTGATGGTGCTGACACTTCTGTTTGCTGCTCTCTGCTCAACAACCCACTGTTCGAGTTTGTCCTCCAACAGTTGCCATCTTGCTTTGTTCCCTCGGAAACTCTGTTTTGTCTTCTTTACCTGGCGCAGGTCATCTTCTTGCTTCCTCCACCTACGCACCATTGATTCATTTATGTTATATTCTCTTGCTGCTGCTCTATTTCCGTGTTCTTCGGCATGACTTATTGCCTTAAGTTTAAATTCTGCGTTATACGCGTGTCGCTTAGTAGGAGCCATTTTGTGGTCTGGTCTTTACAGATGTAAACACACAAAGGAAATGAAACGAAAATCCGCGCGCTTCTTCTTCTTCCGGGGGCGGGTGGTTGCTTACAGTAGAAGAAGAAGCGCTTCCTGTTCTATGGGGGCGGGTGCTTACCTTGGCGGTTGCTTGCGTAGAAGAAGAAGCGCTTCCTGTTCTACCGGGAAAAAAGATGGCAGCTGTTTACGGAAGTTGCGAGACCGAAACTTTATGAAAATGAATCTTAATATTTATCCATATATAAAGCGCACCGGGTTAAAAGCCGCACTGTCAGCTTTTGAGTAAATTTGTGGTTTTTAGGTGCGGCTAATGGTGCGGAAAATACGGTAATAAGATCATTAAATGAAATCTAGTTTGGTTACGCCATCATGAGCGCAACACAAGGTTGTAAAAGTTTCAACTACAATTCTAAATAAGATGTCAAAAGCAAACTGAAATCAAATACACACAGCTTAAAGATTGATCAATACCAGTGTTTCCCACACATTCATTTATTTGTGGCGGCCCGCCACGAAAGAATTACGTCCGCCACAAATGGATTTTTCGGCTTTTGACTCGCTCGACCGCGCATAAAAGCAATGGGACTCTGTCTGTGAATGTACCTTGTAGTTACAACTCCGGTGCAGTAGGTGGCGGTAGCCTACTATGCATTGTAACTCCGCCAATAGCACTTAATTTACCTGGTGGGCCAGAAGAAGAAGAAGAAGAAGACGACGAAGTAAAAGAACGGACCGACCGGATCAAAATACGAGGGTAATATAGGTTATAGGTAGATAAGTTATAGCTGCATCGCTCGCGGCTCGTCATATATTTAACGTTAATCCGCGATTTCACCGAGCGTTTCACTGACGGTGAGCAGCCTGACGCTGCTTCATTAACACCGCCGCTGTTTGACTCGGGGGCCAGGGCAGACGCACGCAGTAACAGTCTCCTGTTTTCATACCGACGAGCTAACGTGTCCAGGTTATAACCCTGTTGTCAATAAACACACGTGGAGACGTTGCTTCAGATACTGCATTAATAATGAAGCTAAATTGTCCACTGTCCACTGCAGCATGTGAATGCAATGAAAAGAATAAAATCTGAGCCAACCAGCTGTTAAAATGTTGTCCAGGTTAATGTTTTGGCCATTAAAGGCCCTTCATTTCAAGATTTCAACTGTGATCGGGCTTTAAACAGGTGGCTGACCTGTTCAGATGAGTGTAACTCAGGGGTGCTCACACTTTTTCTGCAGGCGAGCTACTTTTCAATTGATCAAGTCGTGGGGCTCTACCTTATTCATATATATAATTTATATTTACTTATTTATGAAATATATGTTTTTGTTAACAAGTTAAAGGTGTTTAATGATAATGCAAGCATGTTTAACACATATAGTTAATATTGTTAATAAATTAAAGGTTTTTAATGATAATACAAGTATGTTTAATACATATAGTTAATATTGTTTATAAATTAAAGGTGTTTAATGATAATACAAGTATGTTTAATACATATAGTTAATATTGTTAACAAGTTAAAGGTGTTTAAAGATAATACAAGCATGTTTAACACATATTGTTAATAAATTAAAGGTGTTTAATGATAATACAAGTATGTTTAATACATATAGTTAATATTGTTAAGTTAAAGGTGTTTAATGACAATACAAGCATGTTTAACACATATAGTTAATATTGTTAACAAGTTAAAGGTGTTTAAAGATAATACAAGCATGTTTAACACATATAGTTAATATTGTTAACAAGTTAAAGGTGTTTAAAGATAATACAAGCATGTTTAACACATATAGATTCCTTTCTTTCATGAAGACAAGAATATAAGTTGGTGTATTACCTGATTCTGATGACTTGCATTGACTGGAATCAGACAGTGGTGCTGATAAGGTCCGCATTTTCGAATGGAGGCGAAAAAAAGTCCTCCTTTCTGTCCAATACCACATGAAAGTGGTTGGTTTTTGGCATCTTATTTGTCCAGCTTCCGTACTCCTTTGTATACACTTGACAAGAAATACATTGTCGGCAAACTCCGTAGCTTGCTAGCTTGTGCACGCCAGCTTTCTGAGACTCTTATTTTGTTAGCGCAACTGTGCAGTCGGTCTTTGGAGTTTTGACGACAGGTACGGCGCCAGAGTCTGTTGAAATAAAGTGTTTCTCGCCTTCCTGTCGGTAATTTTAATGAGCTAAATATGTACATAAAGTGTTGTACTTATATTCTAACTCCGCGTTCTTCTTGGTCATCGCCGCTGCCGCCGCCACCCCCCACCCCCCTGTCCTGTGGGAAACACTGAATACCTATTTAAATTTAGTAATACATACCGTATTTTCCGCACCATAAGCCGCCCCGTGTTATAAGCCGCGCCTTCAATGAACGGCATATTTCAAAACTTTGTCCACCTATAAGCCGCCCCGTGTTATAAGCAGCATCTAACTGCGCTACAGGGAATGTCAAAAAAACAGTCAGATAGGTCAGTTAAACTTTAATAATATATTAAAAACCAGCGTTCTAACAACTCTGTTCACTCCCAAAATGTACGGTAATGTGCAATCACAAACATAGTAAAATTCAAAATAGTGCAGAGCAATAGCAATAACTTAATGTTGCTCGAACGTTAATGTCACAACACACAAAATAAACATAACACTCACTTTCTGAAGTTATTCTTCATTCATAAATCCCTCGAATTCTTCTCCTACGGTGTCCGAATTAAAAAGTTGGGCGAATACGGGATCCAAAATGGCCGGCTCCGTCTCGTCGAAGTCATCAGAGTCAGTGTCGCTGTTGTTTTTCCAGCAGTTCCGTGAATCCTGCCTTCCGGAAAGCTCGGACCACAGTTGAGACCGAAATATCCGCCCAGGCATTTACGATCCACTGGCAGATGTTGGCGTATGTCGTCCGGCGCTGTCTCCCTGTCTTAGTGAATGTGTGTTCGCCTTCGGTCATCCATTGTTCCCACGCCGTTCGCAGTCATGCTTTAAATGCCTTGTTGACACCAATATCGAGCGGTTGGAGTTCTTTGGTTAATCCACCCGGAATGACGGCGAGTGTTGTATTTGTGTGCTTCACTTGTTTTTTGACACCATCTGTGATGTGGGCGCACATGGAGTCGTATATCAACATGGACGGAGCTGCGTGAAAAAAGCCACCCGGCCTCTTCGCGTAAACTTCCCTTAACCACTCGCTCATCTTTTCTTCATCCATCCATCCCTTCGAGTTAGCTTTTATGATGACGCCGGCTGGAAAGTTCTCTTTTGGCAAGGTCTTCCTTTTGAATATCACCATGGGTGGAAGTTTCTGGCCATTAGCATGGCAAGCTAGAACCACAGTGTGTCGCTTAGTAGGAGCCATTTTGTGGTCTTTACAGATGTAAACACACAAAGGAAATGAAACGTAATACCCGCGCGCTTCTTCTTCTATGGGGGCGGGTGCTTACCTTGGCGGTTGCTTACCGTAGAAGAAGAAGCACTTCCTCTTCTACGGGGGAAAAAAGATGGCGGCTGTTTACCGTAGTTGCGAGACCTAAACTTTATGAAAATGAATCTTAATATTAATCCATATATAAAGCGCACCGGGTTATAAGCCGCACTGTCAGCTTTTGAGTAAATTTGTGGTTTTTAGGTGCGGCTAATAGTGCGGAAAATACGGTATATATGATGATTTATCAAAATATAAAAGAAATATACCTGAACAGAACGCTCATGATGGTTACACAAAAAAGTAACGCTATGAATCGCTTTTTTCCAAGTTTTTGGGGCATTTTTATGCTATTTCCAAGCATGTCCTTTTTATTATCGTTGATTTTAAATGGTCAAACTAATGCATAATATACATGCATGCCCTAGAAAACAAAACAAAAAAAGTCATTTATTTTGATTGTTACATTTTGAAGCACATTTGTGCAGGTGGTTGCGAATGTACCCTTTACCAGAGCTGTACACATATTTAAACATACAATTGTGTCGACGTTGTTATACCTTTTTTTTTTTCTTACATTTCCTACAAACTCAACCTGCGGGCTTCAAATGCACTTTTGACGTCCGTAGCGTAACAGTGTTTAGCCTAAACCAGGGGTCGGCAACCCGCGGCTCCGGAGCCGCATGCGGCTCTTTGATCACTCTGATGCGGCTCAGCTGCTTACTTGCTGAACGCCCCAATTTTCCCGTGAGACCTCCGGATGTCAATGCCTCTCGCAGAAAACTCCCGGGATTAGTTTTCACCTATTTTCACCCTTATAGCTATAATAAGGGCGTGCCGTGATAGTACAACATTTGGCGCCCTCTACAGCCTAAATTAACAGCGTGCCAGCCCGACACTTGTTATACAAAATACATTTTCTGCTTGCACACGTACGCGGCAGCAAGGCATACTTGGTCAACAGCCACACAAGTTACACTGACGGTGACCATATAAAACAACTTTAACACTCTTACTAATAATGCGCCACACTTTGAACCAAAACCAAACAAGAATGACAAACACATTTCGGGAGAACATCTGCACCTTAACACAACATAAACACAACAGAACAAACACCCAGAATCCCATGCAGCCCTGACTCTTCCGGCTACATTATACACCCCTGCTACCACCAAACCCCGCCCCCACCCCAAGCCTGCTCCCTCACACATCAATCCCCCTCCCCCCCCCCCCCCCCCCTGTGCGTCGGTTGAGGTGGTATCCCGGAAGAGTTAGGGCTGCATGGGATTCTGGGTATTTGTGCTGTTGTGTTTATGTTGTGTTACGGTGCAGATGTTCTCCCGAAATGTGTTTGTCATTCTTGTTTGGTGTGGGTTCACAGTGTGGCGCATTATTAGTAAGAGTGTTAAAGTTTTTTTTATACCGCCACCGTCAGTGTAACCTGTGTGGTTGTTGAACAAGTATGCCTTGCTGTTACCTACTTGAGCAAGTGGAAGCCCCATACAACGAGTGGCTGATCAGGCATGCTGGTAGAAGTAGGCGCTATATGCTGTACCATCACGGCACGCGTGAGACTGACAAGTGCTAATCATTTGAAACCCGCGTGCCGCACCAGCTTAAAAATTCCATACAAAGATGTGGGCGGCGTGTCTGAGACCCCTGGTTTATACATAGCACAAAGCAAAAAAAACAACTTTGTATGCAGTGTTATTTCATTTAAAATTTCAAAAATTTTTGCGGCTCCCATTGTTTTCTATAATTTGTGAAACTGGTCAAAATGGCTCTTTGACTGGTAAAGGTTGCCGACCCCTGTCCTAAACGCTGATCTCTTTTACTCGCCTGGTGCGTTGTCTGCAAACATAAATAACCGCCGAGTTCTCAATAGCGAACAGGTAAAAAAAAAGTTTGATGTGGCTGTAGGCAACCTACTGATGTCGTTCTTTTTTTTTTATTTACCTCCACAAGATGGCAGTAGCTGCATTTGAAGTCTGATGAGTGGTCAGGTGAAGCGCTAAATGTCAGTCACGGTACACCCGTCGTACTGTTGTTTGCAGCCAACTCATTACTGTTACAGTTATTACAACATTTTGTGAAATATTCATGTATGAGCCACGCCGTCCGACCAAAACTATTTTTCTTCCAAGTAGAATCATTCAAATTCGTCATTGCTTCAAGTTCTTTGCGAAACAATTGTGATTTGGGGTGAAGATGTTGCCAAAATGATGCAGGCCCCGCCCACATTTTGTACATAAAAGTGGGCTTCCCGAAATGTGCGGAAAGTCGTTACAAAACACGCCTAAAATCCCTACTGTGTCTGTTTTGGGGGGAATTTGACCTTTTGACATATTTTTTTAGGCTCAGAATAAAAATGATGCATGTCATTCATAGTCCTTATGTAGGACAGGAACACATGTTTTTTCTTTCTTTATGCATTTTAACTCGTAAAACACGGCAAGTACGAGGTGGCTAACAATGCAGCTAATGGGAGAACTCTATTCCGCCCATAAAGCCCTTAATAAAAAAACTCCTCGTTACCTTAATGTTAACCAAATATTAGCGATATTGTTATCATAAGTGCTAACACAGACAAACAATTGTTGGTTTTAGTCTATCTGTGTTGGCTCTGCTATGAGGTAGCGACTTGTCCAGGGTGTACCCCGCCTTCCGCCCATGTGCAGCTGGGATAGGCTCCAGCACCCAAGCGGTAGAAAATGGATCGATGGATGTATTTATTAAAAATGATTACACTGAATTTATAAAAACAAAATGTTTTGCTTTTTTTGTTTGGTTTTTTATATCATATTATGCTGATAATGTCATTGAAAATGTGTTTGTTTAAAAATGTGCTTTGTCAAAACACAGTGTTTTAAAATTCATTGTATAAAAATTCAGCGTAAAAAATTCACCACAGAAGAAAAATGTGTACACGGAATTTTTGCAAACACAAATTTTGCTCACGCGTTTTTAGTCAATAAAATCGTCATAATTTGATGTAAAAAAATAAAAAATTCAGTTCATAAAATTCAAACACAAAACATTCAGTAATATAAATTCAGTGTCCAATAAAAACTTTCACAGTGCTTCACTTTTTCCACATTTTGTTATGTTACAGCCTTATTCCAAAATGGAATAAATTCACTTTTGTCCTCAAAATTCTACACACAATATCCCATAATGACAACGTAAAATGTTTTTTTATTTTTTTTATTTGCAAATGTATCAAAACATTTAAATCACATATACTTTTTTGTTATCTTACAGCCTTATTCTAAAATGGAATAAATTCACTTTTGTCCTCAAAATTCTACACACAATACCCCATAATGACAACGTAAAATATTATTTTTTCATAATTTGCAAATGTATCCAAAAATTTAAATCACATATACATTTTTATCTTACAGCCTTATTCTAAAATGGAATACGTTCACTTTTGTCCTCAAAATTCTACACACAATACCTCATAATGATTTTTTTTTTTTAAATTTGCAAATTTATCAAAACATTTATCACAAATACAATGGGTACAGAAAGTATTTAGACCTCTTTCAAATGTTTCACTCTGTTTCTTTGCAGCCATTTGCTAAAATAAAAAAAAAAAATTTTTATTTCCCATTAATGTACACCGTGCACCCCATCTTAACAGAAAAAAATGGAAATGTAGAGATTTTTGCAAATGTAATTAAAAAAAAAAAAATCACATGTATTCGGATGGGATGGAAGGCGTTGGTTTTCATCCAGCATGTCTCTGTACATTGCTGCATTCATCTTTCCGTCTATCCTGACTAGTCTCCCGGTTCCTGTCGCTGAAAACCATCCCCACAGCATGATGCTGCCACCACTGTAGGGATGGTATTGGCCCGGTTTCCTCCAAACATGACGCCAAAGACTTCAATCTTTTGTCTCATCAGACCAGAGAATTTAGTTTCTCATGGTCTGAGAGTCTTTCAGGTGCATTTTGGCAAACCTTTTAGTAAAAAAAATGGCTTCCGTCTGGCCACTCTACCATCTGGAAGGTTCTCCTCTCTCCACAGAGAAATGCTGTAGTTCTAAAAGAGTGACTATTGGGTTCTTGGTCCCCTCCCTGAGTAGACTCAGATGAATGCAGCAATGTACAGAGACATCCTGGATGAAAACCAATACTTCCCATCCAATGATGGAGCTTGAGAGGATCTGCGAAGAGGAATGGGCGAATCTGCCCAAAGATAGGTGTGGCATCGTATTCTAGATGGTATATCAACAAAGTATTGAGTGACTACTTATGTGATTTTTGAGTTTTTTTATTTTTAATTAAAAACTAAACTTTTCAAATTGTCATTATGGGGTATTGTTTGTCGAATTTTGAGGACAAAAATTAATGTATTCCATTTTGGAATAGGGCTGTAACATAAAGTGTAGAAAAAAATGAATATTTCCCGGATACACTACCAAAAGAAAAACCCGTAACGTGGGTGTGGACTGATTGTGTCCACCAGGTGCAGCTCAACAGGACTCTGTCCAGCCAGTACGTGATACGGACTCAGCCCTCCAACATCTGTCTGTCCACGCTGGAGTGTGCTGCCGTCGCTTTGTCCATCCTGGAGCACAACGACGTCTTCCAAGAGGTATCAATTTAGATCCTATTCACGCTTCCGTCAGTCTACCAAAGTAGCTTACCACCACCAGGTGTGAATGAATGATGGCTTCTCACTTCTCTACGAAGCACTTTGAGTGTCTAGAAAAGCGCTATACAAAATCTAATCCATTATTATTGTCAGGTTCAAACACCGATGACATCTATTAGACAAGACAAGAAGCAAAGCAATCAAACAAGAGACAGGATTCAATTTAGCTCATGAGGAGAGCGCATGTGTGCCTGTGCCCTCGTACAGCGTCACCCCCCCGCTCTGAGGAGGGAGCTCCACGCCTCCTCATTTATTTGGGCATTTCCTGATTACATGGCTGCAGCTGTTTCTAAGGGGAGGGGGTCATAAACAGCTGCCGCACTCGGTCATAAACAGTTTAAAGAAAAAGGTGCCTGGAGCAGTGTCAGGTCATGCTCCCTCTCTGCTTTATAAGTCTCGGGTCATGACAAGGTCTGTCAGAATAATTGTATCTAAGTTATTACAAAACTTTGTGTTTCAATGAGTTCCTGGCGAGCAGACAAAAGCTGTATTTGATCCTACCACGCAAAAGGCTTGTAAAACTCCACTGTGTAGGATGGGAAGCGACATGAAGGCGTCGGTTTCTTTGATGTATTGTAATCTACAGGAATATTTTGTCTTGACCCGAGATCTACAAAACGGAGAGGAGGCAGGGCCTGACCCCCCTCCTGGCACCTTTTCTTTGAACTCTTTTGTGACCGAGGGCAATGGCTGTTTACAACCTTTTCTTTGAACTGTTTTGTAACCAAAGGCGATGGCTGTTTACGACCCCCGTCCCTTTAGAAACAGCTGTTGCCATGTAATCAGGGAAAGTCCAAATAATAGAGGAGGCTTACAATCTTTCGTCAGAGCGTGGTGGGAGACTGTACAAGAGTACAGCCCAGACGTTTCTCCTCAATTGAGCCAAATGTAATTCTGTCTCTGTTTGATTCCTTGCTTCTTTCTCTGTTTAATAGATGTCATCAGTGTTTGAACCTGACAAGGTCTTCCTGTGGCTGTCCAATAGATCAAAGAAACCGACACCTCCACGTCGCATCCCATCGCATGCAGTGGAGGTTTACAAGCCTTTTGCTTGATAAGAACAAAGACAGCTTTTGTCTTCTCGCAAGGCAGCCTGAATTCATGGGCAAACAAGTTGTGTGATAACTTATATACAATTATTCTGACAATTATTATTATTATTATTATTATTATCATAATTCAGACTGATAGTGAACAGGAATGTTTCGGTTAAACATTGGGAAAGGCAGTAATACAGCATCAATCACAAAATGAACCCAATTGGAGAATATATCTTTGACCAAAAGACAAATACAATACAAATCACATCACAACAGTCCTTGTATGCTCTGGGACGATGTAAGAAAAACCAAGCAGAGCTATCTCTGCAGGGGGTAGGGCTGGGCGATATGGACAAAAAAGTATACCTCGATATATTTTTACTTACACTCAGTATTCGATATGCATCTCGATATATTTCCCGGTGAAAGTATACATTTAAAGATATTAATTTTTGAGCGATATTCAGTGAAATTGAAGTGAATGACGAGTGTACTTGTCAGGTTCAAACACTGATGACATCTATTAGACAAGACAAGAAGCAAGGAATTCAACTTTTATTTGGACTTTCCCTGATTACATGGCAACAGCTGTTTCTAAGGGGAGGGGGTCATAAACAGCCGTCGCCTTTGGTTACAAAACAGTTCAAAGAAAAGGTGCCTGGAGGGGGGTCAGGTCCTGCTTCCTCTCCGCTTTGTAGATCTCGGGTCAAGGCAAAATCTTCCTGTGGATTACAATAGATCAAAGAAACCCGACACCTTCATGTCGCTTCCCATCCTACACAGTGGAGTTTTACAAGCCTTTTGATTGGTAAGATCAAAGACAGATTTTTGTCATCTCGCCGGGAACTCATTGAAACACAAGGTTTTGTGATAACTTAGGTACAATTATTCTGACAGTACTGTAAACACTTTTATTAACCCAGTTAGTCAAGATGGGTTTTAACAGCACAGAAAGGAAACGGTTTAAGTAGCACATAATTACATAACATAAATAAAATAGAAACATATTCTTTCTATGTAAAATAAATAACATAGCTGTGCAAATAATACAAAATGTATCAAACTATATATATATATATATATATATATATATGATATTAATTTAACATTAGACAATAGAATTAAAGGAACTTGTCACACTTAAAAACAAATAGGCCACCCCAAGAGTGCTCTGGAGCGCTCGTAGATTTTGTTCTTACTTACGAACAAATCCCAGCAAAGAAAACATTGGTGAATACTGGTATTGGTGAATATTAGTGAAATTGAAGTGAATGACTTGTCAGGTTCAAACACTGATGACATCTATTAAACAGACGAGAAGCAAGGAATTAAACCGAGACAGAATTCAATTTAGCTCCTTGAGGAGAAACGTCTGGGCTGTACTCTTTACACAGTCTTCCACCACGCTCTGGCAAGAGAATTCTACCCCTCCTCTTTTATTTGGACTTTCCCTGATTACATGGCAACAGCTGTTTCTAAGGGGAGGGGGTCGTAAACAGCCGTCGCCAGTTCAAAGAAAATGTGCCAATATTGGTGAATCTCCTTAAAAACTTCATAAGCGGGCCTAAGAACAACATTTATTCTTAAGAACGCTTGCTGAATCAATCAATCAATCAATCAACTTTATTTATAGAGCACATTTAAAATTTACCACAGGGGTAGCCAAAGTGCTGTACAATGAACAGGTTAAAAGATAAAACGAGTACCGAGCAAACACAACACAACACAAACAGAACACGATAAAAAAATAAATAATTAAAATAGAATTAATAAAAACATAAAAACAGGATCACAGCAGGTGTATTATTGGGGCCCACTGAGAACAACGGCCGGTATGAAAAACACGTAACCACCTGGAATGGACCGTGTGTTGTCTTTAAGTTGAAGCGGAGTGGTGTTTTGTTATCGACGGGCACCGCCTGGCCACAGTAATCCATGACGCTAAGCTCCTGAGACAGTAAGTCGAACGATGCGGACACGTTTGTTACTGGATATTTTTTTAACAAGCTGGTAAATTTGTATGAGTAACTATAATTATTTGATACTTGTTTAGATGGAGGCCGATATTGGATGTCAATATTGGATCCCAGCTGGGGGCCCAACTGCATGACACACACAAAAAAAGTCAAATTACATAAAGTCCACATTTTGCCTCAGGATGCAAATGAATCGGCAATATCAGCATCATTCTTTCCGCTCGCAGGTCCTGCTGAGGCCCCTGAAGGCCCTGTGCTCCTTCCAGCTGGAGCACGGCGCCCAGGTGCACCACAGCAAGGAGCACCTCCTGAAGAACGGCATGTACGACAAGACCATGCCCAAGAACAAGCGCAAGATCAAAAGGCTGGAGAAGCTGGTCACCGAACACAACTGTCTGCTCAGATAAGGTCCGGAAAAAAAAACATTAAACTGGACGGA
Source organism: Nerophis lumbriciformis (assembly GCF_033978685.3). Taxonomy (NCBI): domain Eukaryota; kingdom Metazoa; phylum Chordata; class Actinopteri; order Syngnathiformes; family Syngnathidae; genus Nerophis; species Nerophis lumbriciformis. The sequence goes on along the minus strand of NC_084558.2, from coordinate 49,893,580 downwards.
CACTTTTTTTGGGACGCTTTTTTCTTTCAGGGTTTTTTTTTTTTTTTGGTTTTATGAAAATAAATCATGTTTTAGTAGCACTTAAATATGTTTCTGTGTGCTTTCACTGGCACACTGATGAATATTTGATGGACCACAATGGAAACAAGCCTTTTGGCTTTTTAAAGCATTACATGGATTCAATTCTTTAAGATGTCAATAAACTTCTCAATCAATCAAACACCTGCAGGAATACACCATGACATTAAAGGGAAAATGCCTTTTAACACTTAATTATAGGCCCAAATATCATGTAGGCCACAGGTGTCAAACGCAAGACCCTATATGGAAATAATATATATCTGTTCTAATTAAATGTATTTCCATTTTGACAAAAAAATACATGTATTTATTTAATATACACTATATTGCCAAAAGTATTTGGCCACCCATTCAAATGATGAGAATCAGGTGTCCTAATCATTTGGCCCACTTTTTTTATTTCATAATTTTAATTTGCATGTTATTTTATGACTTAATTTTATCATTTCGACTTTCTTAGCTCATCATTTCGATGTTTTAATCTCACAATTATGATTTATCTCATATTCTAGACTTTTATCTCATAATTATAACTTTATTTAAGCGTTTCGACTTTCCTTCTCATAATGTTGACCCTTTTTATCTCAAAATTATGATTTTTTATCTCATAAATTCGACTTTATATTTCATAAACATGACTTTTTATCTCATTATGACTTTTTACTTCATCATTTCGATTTTTTATCTCATAATTTCGATTTTTTTAATCTCATAATTTCGACCCTTGTCTCATAATTTTGACTTTTATCCCATAATTATGACTTTTTATCTCATAATTGTGACTATTTCATCATTTTGAGTTTTTATGTCATAATTTCGACTCGTCTCATAATTTTGACTTTATTTCACCATTTCGGCTTTCTCACCTCACAATTTAAATGTATTATCTCACAATTATGACTTTTTAACCTCACAATTATACATTTTTAACTCATGATTTAGATTTTATATCTCATCTAGATTGTATATCTCATAATTATGACTTGTTATATCATCATTTTGACTATTTTAATTTCATAATTTTAACTTTTATTTCATTATTATGACCAAATGTTATCATTTCGACTTTCTTATCTCATCATTTCGATGTTTTAATCTCACAATTAGGATTTATCTCATAATCTAGATTTTTATCTCATAATTATAACTTTATTTAAGCGTTTCGACTTTCCTTCTCATAATTTTGACCCTTTTTATCTCAAAATTATGACTCTTTAGCTCATAAATTTGACTTTATATTTCATAAACGTGACTTTTTATCTCATAATTGTGACTTTATTTAATCATTTTGACTTTTTATGTCATAATTTCCACTCGTCTCATAATTTAGACTTTATTTCACCATTTCGGCTTTCTTGCCTCACAATTTAAATGTATTATCTCACAATTATGACTTTTTAACCTCATAATTATAAATTTTTAACTCATGATTTAGATTTTATATCTCATAATTATGACTTGTTATATCATCATTTTGACTTTTTTAATTTCATAATTTTAACTTTTATTTCATTATTATGACCAAATGTTATCATTTCGACTTTCTTATCTCATCATTTCGATGTTTTAATCTCACAATTATGATTTATCTCATAATCTAGATTTTTATCTCATAATTATAACTTTATTTAAGCGTTTCGACTTTCCTTCTCATAATTTTGACCCTTTTTATCTCAAAATTATGACTCATTAGCTCATAAATTTGACTTTATATTTCATAAACATGACTTTTTATCTCATAATTGTGACTTTATTTAATCATTTTGACTTTTTATGTCATAATTTCCACTCGTCTCATAATTTAGACTTTATTTCGCCATTTCGGCTTTCTTGCCTCACAATTTAAATGTATTATCTCACAATTATGACTTTTTATCTCATAATTATAAATTTTTAACTCATAATTTAGATTTTATATATCATAATTATGACTTTTTATATCATAATTTTGACCTTTTTATTTCATAATTTAGATTTGTCTCATAATTTAGATTTTTTTAATCTCATAATTTCGACCCTTGTCTCATAATTTTGACTTTTATCCCATAATTATGACTTTTTATCTCATAATTGTGACTTTTTACATCGTAATTATACATTTTAACATCTCATTTAGAGTTTATATCTCATAATTATGACTTGTTATATCATTTTTAATTTAATAATTTTGATTTTTATCTCATTATTATGACTTGATTTTATAATTTCGATTTTCTTAGCTCATAATTTCGATGTTTTAATCTCAAAATTATGATTTATCTCATAATTATAACTATTTAAGCGTTTTGACTTTCCTTCTCATAATGTTGACCCTTTTTATCTCAAAATTATGATTTTTTATCTCATAAATTCGACTTTATATTTCATAAACATGATTTTTTATCTCATAATTATGACTTTTTACTTCATCATTTCGATTTTTTATCTCATGATTTCGATTTTTTTTAATCTCATAATTTCGACCCTTGTCTCATAATTTTGACTTTTATCCCATAATTATGACTTTTTATCTCATAATTGTGACTCTATTTCATCATTTTGACTTTTTATGTCATAATTTCGACTCGTCTCATAATTTAGACTTTATTTCACCATTTCGGCTTTCTCACCTCACAATTTAAATGTATTATCTCACAATTATGACTTTTTACCTCATAATTATACATTTTTAACTCATAATTTATATTTTATATATCATAATTATGACTTTTATATCATCATTTTGACCTTTTTATTTCATAATTTAGATATGTCTCATAATTTCGATTTTTTTTTTTTTAATCTAATTTCGACCCTTGTCTCATAATTTTGATTTTTATCCCATAAATATGACTTTTTATCTCATAATTGTGACTTTTTACATCATAATTATACATTTTAACATCTCATTTAGAGTTTATATCTCATAATTATGACTTGTTATATCATACTTGCCAACCTTGAGACCTCCGATTTCGGGAGGTGGGGGGTGGGGTGGTGGGGGGGCGTGGTCGGGGTGGGGCGGGGGCGTGGTTGGGGGCGAGGCTAAGAGGGGAGGAATATATTTACAGCTAGAATTCACCAAGTCAAGTATTTTATATATATATATATATATATATATATATATATATATATATATATATATATATATATATATAAAAGAAATACTTGACTTTCAGTGAATTCTAGCTGTATATATATTTATTTTATTTTATATATATATATATATATATATATATATATATATATATATATATATATATATATATATATAATACTTGAATGTCAGTGTTCATTTATTTACACATATACACACACATAACACTCATCTACTCATTGTTGAGTTGAGGGTTGAATTGTCCATCCTTGTTCTATTCTCTGTCACTATTTTTCTAACCATGCTGAACACCCTTTCGCAGGTACCCAGAAAGGTTTCGAGTACCACCAAAAAAACTGAATCTCTGAAGACAGTATACAAATCTGTATTAAAGGTGTACAAATACTGTTTGTATAATAAGCATGTTATTTTTTTTTTTACAAATGAGGGTTAAGAGTTCAGCACTAAAAAAAAAGAAAAGAATGTGGCTTAAGGACAGTTTTTTAATTGAGCTGCTGCATTTTTTGGTTGGGTTGTTTATTTATTTAGAGTAACTTCTATACATTTCTAAAAGGGGAATAATGTAATAGAGTTATTATCTATGTTTGTCTGTTGCCATCTCCTGGTGAATGTTGGCTATAGCGTACTGGGGTTACTTTTTGGTTGGCCAACGATTTACGTGGTGTTGCGCACTTGACGTCACTCAGGTCCGCATGGAGCTGGAGGGGGCGTGGCTTCCAGCTCCGCCTGAATTTCGGGAGATTTTCGGGAGAAAATTTGTCCCGGGAGGTTTTCGGAAGAGGCGCTGAATTTCGGGAGTCTCCCGGAAAATCCGGGAGTGTTGGCAAGTATGTGTTGTATCATCTTTTTTAATTTCATAATTTTGATTTTTATCTCATTATTATGACTTAATTTTATAATTTCGATTTTCTTTCGATGTTTTAATCTCAAAATTATGATTTATCTCATAATTATAACTTTATTTCAGCGTTTTGACTTTCCTTCTCATAATGTTGACCCTTTTTATCTCAAAATTATGATTTCTTTTATCTCATAAATTCGACTTTATATTTCATAAACATGACTTTTTATCTCATAATTATGACTTTTTACTTCATCATTTCGACTTTTTATCTCTTAATGTCGATTTTTTAATCTCATAATTTCGACCCCTTGTCTCATAATTTTGACTTTTATCCCATAAATATGACTTTTTATCTCATAATTGTGACTTTTTACATCGTAATTATACATTTTAACATCTCATTTAGAGTTTATATCTCATAATTATGACTTGTTATATCATCTTTTTTAATTTCATAACTTTGATTTTTATCTCATTATTATGACTTATCTTATTCTTATCTCATCATTTCGATGTTTTAATCTCACAATTATGATTTATCTCATAATCTAGATTTTTATCTTATAATTATAACTTTATTCAAGCGTTTCGACTTTCCTTCTCATAATGTTGACCATTTTTATCTCAAAATTATGACTCTTTATCTCATAAATTTGACTTTATATTTCATAAACATGACTTTTTATCTCATAATTGTGACTTTATTTAATCAGTTTGACTTTTTATCTCATAATTTCCACTCGTCTCATAATTTAGACTTTATTTCACCATTTCGGCTTTCTTGCCTCACAATTTAAATGTATTATCTTACAGTTATGACTTTTTACCTCATAATTATATATTTTTAACTCATAATTTAGATTTTATATCTCATAATTATGACTTTTTATATCATCATTTTGACCTTTTTATTTCATAATTTAGATTTGTCTCATAATTTAGATTTTTTTTAATCTCCTAATTTCGACCGTTGTCTCATAATTTTGACTTTCATAATTATACATTTTAACATCTCATTTAGAGTTTATATCTCATAATTATGACTTGTTATATCATCTTTTTTAATTTCATAATTTTGATTTTTATCTCATTATTATGACTTAATTTTATAATTTCGATTTTCTTAGCTCATAATTTCGATGTTTTAATCTCAAAATTATGATTTTTCTCATAATTATAACTTTATTTCAGCGTTTTGACTTTCCTTCTCATAATGTTGACCCTTTTTATCTCAAAATTATGATTTTTTTTATCTCATAAATTCGACTTTATATTTCATAAACATGACTTTTTATCTCATAATTATGACTTTTTACTTCATCATTTCGATTTTTTATCTCATAATTTCGATTTTTTTTAATCTCATAATTTCGACCCTTGTCTCATAATTTTGACTTTTATCCCATAATTATGACTTTTTATCTCATAATTGTGACTCTATTTCATCATTTTGACTTTTTATGTCATAATTTCGACTCGTCTCATAATTTAGACTTTATTTCACCATTTCGGCTTCCTCACCTCACAATTTAAATGTATTATCTCACAATTATGACTTTTTAACCTCATAATTATACATTTTTAACTCATGATTTAGATTTTATATCTCATCTAGATTTTATATCTCATAATTATGACTTGTTATATCATCATTTTGACTTTTTTAATTTCATAATTTTTTTTTCATTATTATAACTTATTTCACTATTATGACCTAATTTTATAATTTTGACTTTCTTATCTCATCATTTCGATGTTTTAATCTCACAATTATGATTTATCTCATAATCTAGATTTTTATCTTATAATTATAACTTTATTCAAGCGTTTCGACTTTCCTTCTCATAATGTTGACCATTTTTATCTCAAAATTATGACTCTTTATCTCATAAATTTGACTTTATATTTCATAAACATGACTTTTCATCTCATAATTGTGACTTTATTTAATCATTTTGACTTTTTATCTCATAATTTCCACTCGTCTCATAATTTAGACTTTATTTCACCATTTCGGCTTTTTTGCCTCACAATTTAAATGTATTATCTTACAGTTATGACTTTTTACCTCATAATTATACATTTTTAACTCATAATTTAGATTTTATATATCATAATTATGACTTTTTATATCATCATTTTGACCTTTTTATTTCATAATTTAGATTTGTCTCATAATTTAGATTTTTTTAATCTCCTAATTTCGACCCTTGTCTCATAATTTTGACTTTCATAATCATACATTTTAACATCTCATTTAGAGTTTATATCTCATAATTATGACTTGATATATCATCTTTTTTAATTTCATAATTTTGATTTTTATCTCATTATTATGACTTAATTTTATAATTTCGATTTTCTTAGCTCATAATTTCGATGTTTTAATCTCAAAATTATGATTTATCTCATAATTATAACTTTATTTCATCGTTTTGACTTTCCTTCTCATAATGTTGACCCTTTTTATCTCAAAATTATGATTTTTTTTAATCTCATAAATTCGACTTTATATTTCATAAACATGACTTTTTATCTCATAATTATGACTTTTTACTTCATCATTTCGACTTTTTATCTCATAATTTCGATTTTTTTAATCTCATAATTTCGACCCTTGTCTCATAATTTTGACTTTTATCCCATAATTATGACTTTTTATCTCATAATTGTGACTATTTCATCATTTTGACTTTTTATGTCATAATTTCGACTCGTCTCATAATTTTGACTTTATTTCACCATTTCGGCTTTCTCACTTCACAATTTAAATGTATTATCTCACAATTATGACTTTTTTACCTCATAATTATACATTTTTAACTCATGATTTAGATTTTATATCTCATCGAGATTTTATATCTCATAATTATGACTTGTTATATCATCATTTTGACTTTTTTAATTTCATAATTTTTTTTTCATTATTATAACTTATTTCACTATTATGACCTAATTTTATAATTTTGACTTTCTTATCTCATTTCGATGTTTTAATCTCACAATTATGATTTATCTCATAATCTAGATTTTTATCTCATAATTATAACTTTATTTCAGCGTTTCGACTTTCCTTCTCATAATTTTGACCCTTTTTATCTCAAAATTATGACTCATTAGCTCATAAATTTGACTTTATATTTCATAAACATGACTTTTCATCTCATAATTTTGACTTTATTTAATCAGTTTGACTTTTTATCTCATAATTTCCACTCGTCTCATAATTTAGACTTTATTTCACCATTTCGGCTTCCTCACCTCACAATTTAAATGTATTATCTCACAATTATGACTTTTTACCTCATAATTATATATTTTTAACTCATAATTTAGATTTTATATCTCATAATTATGACTTTTTATATCATCATTTTGACCTTTTTATTTCATAATTTAGATTTGTCTCATAATTTCGATTTTTTTTAATCTCCTAATTTCGACCCTTGTCTCATAATTTTGACTTTTATCCCATAAATATGACTTTTTATCTTTTTTACATCATAATTATACATTTAAACATCTCATTTAGAGTTTATATCTCATAATTATGACTTGTATCATCTTTTTTAATTTCATAATTTTGATTTTTATCTCATTATTATGACTTAATTTTATCACTTCGATTTTCTTAGCTCATAATTTCGATGTTTTAATCTCAAAATTATGATTTATCTCATAATTATAACTTTATTTCAGCGTTTTGACTTTCCTTCTCATAATGTTGACCCTTTTTATCTCAAAATTATGATTTTTTTAAATCTCATAAATTCGACTTTATATTTCATAAACATGACTTTTTATCTCATAATTATGACTTTTTACTTCATCATTTCGACTTTTTATCTCATAATTTCGATTTTTTTTCATCTCATAATTTCGACCCCTTGTCTCATAATTATGACTTTCTATGTCATAAATTTCACAAACATGACTTTTCATCTCATAATTTTGACTTTTATCCCACAATCATGACACTTTATTTCACAATTTCGACTTTGTTTATGAATCTTCATTCAGGTCCAAGAAGTTCCTCTTTTTTCTTTTTTTGTTGTTGTCTTGCTCAAGGGTCGCGCATGCGCACTTTGACACCAGCCTCGGCCGCTCCGCCATCTTTGTCGGCTGCCCATTTCTCCATTGTTCGCTCAGGAGCTTCCCTCGGCGGCGGTGGCGGCGGCGGCATATTAGTTCCTACTGCGCCACATTAAAAAAAATATATATAAAAAAAAACGACAAAAAAAAAGAAAGAAGAAACAAGCGGTCGGTGTCACAGGCGAGCTGCCCGCGACGCTCGTGGATTAGCACCCCGCGGTTGCGACACGTTCTCGGCCAGGATGGACGATGACCAGCCTAAAACGCTGTGAGTGTGTTTGTTTTGCACTATAAACACTTCCAACCGCGCCACAAAAAACACCCCTTAATGTCATTTATTTACTTCAAACACACCTCCGTTATTGTATTTCCACGTTGAACCGAGTGAATTTCCAATCCGGCTAATTCGCCACATCGAGCTAAGTGTCGAATGCTAGCAAGCTAATTCCGGAAAAATCCCCAAGTGGTTTTCCTAATTTTGACACGAACAATAATTCTCTTTGTTGTTATCAAAGTGAGCCGAACGAGACAGAAGAGCAAACGCCAGACGTTTTTCTTATTCGTCTTGTGAGCTATTGCGGCTAATGAGCAGCAAAACAAGGAAATGAGTCATTTTCGCACAAGGCTCCGGCGAGCAATTAATCCCTGAAAATCGAGCTTTAGGCCTTTAAATGTCCTTCTTTGAATCCCATCCTCCAGGGGAAATATTCTACCTAAGTCGCTTACATCAGTGGTCCCCAACCTTCTTTTTTTTTTTGCACCACGGTCCGGTTTAATGTAGGCCAGTGTTTTTCAACCACAGTCTGGTGTGCCGTGGGAGATAATCTAATTTCACCTATTTGGGTAAAAAAAAATTTTTTTGCGAACCAGTAATCATAGTCTAAAAATGATGTGTTGTTGTGAGTAACCGCGTAATACTCTTCCATGTCAGTAGGTGGCAGCAGGTAGCTAATTGCTTTGTAGACGTCGGGAACAGCGAGAGGCAGCGTGCAGGTAAAAAGGTAACTAATGCTTAAACCAAAAATAAACAAAAGGTGAGTGCCCCTAAGAAAAGGCATTGAAGCTTAGGGAAGGCTATGCAGAACGAAACTAAAACTGAACTGGCTACAAAGTAAACAAAAACATAATGCTGGACGACAGCAAAGACTTACTGTGGAGCAAAGACGGCGTCCACAATAAACATCCGAACATGACATGACAATCGACAAAGTCCCCACAAAGAAGGATGAAAACAACTGAAATATTCTTGATTGCTAAAACAAAGTAGATGCGGGAAATATCACTCAAAGGAAGACATGAAACTGCTACAGGAAAATACCAAAAAAAGAGAAAAAGCCACCAAAATAGGAGCGCAAGACAAGAACTACACATAGGAAAACAGCAAAAAAAAGTCCAAATAAGTTAGGGTGTGATGTGACAGATGGTGACAGTACACCTACTTTGAGACAAGAGCTATATTGACGCATGCTTGGTTATGGTTTAAAGTCATATCGGACAATTGCGACGACGACTTTTTACTGTCAACTGAGTTTCGTTTTTTTTAATGATTTCTGCTGGAGGTGTGCCTCTGTATTTTTTCAACGCAAAAAATGTGCCTTGGCTCAAAAAAGGTTAAAAAACACTGGTCTAGAGCTCGGCAGAGTAACCGTGTAATAATCTTCCATATCAGTAGGTGGCAGCACGTGTCGGGAACAGCGTGCAGGTAAAAAGGTGTCTAATGCTCAAACCAAAAATAAACCAAAGGTGAGTGTCCCTAAGAAAAGGCATTGAAGCTTAGTGAAGGCTACGCAGAACGAAACTAAAACTGAACTGGCTACAAAGTAAACAAAAACAGAATGCTGGACGACAGCAAAGACTGACTGTGGAGCAAAGACGGCGTCCGCGGTTTACGTCCGAACATAACATGACAATGTCCCCACGAAGGAGGATAAAAACAAAGTAGATGCAGGAAATATTGCTCAAAGGAAGACATGAAACTGCTACAGGAAAATACCAAAAAAAGAGAAAAAGCCAGCAAAATAGGAGCGCAAGACCAGAACTAAAACACTACACGCAGGAAAACCGCAAAAAAGTCCAAATAAGTCAGGTGGTGACAGTACACCTACTTTGAGACAAGAGCTATATTGATGCATGCTTGGTTATGGTTTGAAGTCATATCAGACAATTGTGACGACGACTTTTTACTGTCAACTGAGTTTTGTTTTTTAGTGATTTCTACTGGTGATGTGCCTCCGCATTTTTTCAACGCAAAAAATGTGCCTTGGCTCAAAAAAGGTTGAAAAACACTGGTCTAGAGCTCGGCAGAGTAACCGCGTAATACTCTTCCATATCAGTAGGTGGCAGCACGTGTCGGGAACAGCGTGCAGGTAAAAAGGTGTCTAATGCTCAAACCAAAAATAAACAAAAGGTGAGTGTCCCTAAGAAAAGGCATTGAAGCTTAGTGAAGGCTACGCATAACAAAACTAAAACTGAACTGGCTACAAAGTAAACAAAAACAGAATGTTGGACGACAGCAAAGACTGACTGTGGAGCAAAGACGGCGTCCGCGGTTTACGTCCGAACATAACATGACAATGTCCCCCACGAAGGAGGATAAAAACAAGTAGATGCGGGAAATATCGCTCAAAGGAAGACATGAAACTGCTACAGGAAAATACCAAAAAAAGAGAAAAAGCCAGCAAAATAGGAGCGCAAGACAAGAACTAAAACACTACACGCAGGAAAAACGCAAAAAAGTCCAAATAAGTCAGGTGGTGACAGTACACCTACTTTGAGACAAGAGCTATATTGACGCATGCTTGGTTATGGTTTAAAGTCATATCGGACAATAGCGGCAACGACTTTTTACTGTCAACTGAGTTTTGTTTTTTAGTGATTTCTACTGGTGGTGTGCCTCCGCATTTTTTCAACGCAAAAAATGTGCCTTGCCTCAAAAAAGGTTGAAAAACACTGGTCTAGAGCTCGGCAGAGTAACCGCGTAATAATCTTCCATATCAGTAGGTGGCAGCACGTGTCGGGAACAGCGTGCAGGTAAAAAGGTGTCTAATGCTCAAACCAAAAATAAACCAAAGATGAGTGTCCCTAAGAAAAGGCATTGAAGCTTAGTGAAGGCTATGCAGAACGAAACTAAAACTGAACTGGCTACAAAGTAAACAAAAACAGAATGCTGGACGACAGCAAAGACTGACTGTGGAGCAAAGACGGCGTCCGCGGTTTACATCCGAACATAACATGACAATGTCCCCACGAAGGAGGATAAAAACAAAGTAGATGCGGGAAATATCGCTCAAAGGAAGACATGAAACTGCTACAGGAAAATACCAAAAAAAGAGAAAAAGCCAGCAAAATAGGAGCGCAAGACGAGAACTAAAACACTACACGCAGGAAAACCGCAAAATAGTCCAAATAAGTCAGGTGTTGACAGTACACCTACTTTGAGACAAGAGCTATATTGACGCATGCTTGGTTATTGTTTAAAGTCATATCGGACAATTGCTACGACGACTTTTTACTGTCAACTGAGTTTTGTTTTTTAGTGATTTCTACTGGTGGTGTGCCTCCGCATTTTTTCAACGCACAAAAATGTGCCTTGGCTCAAAAAAGGTTGAAAAAAACACTGGTCTAGAGCTCGGCAGAGTAACCGCGTAATACTCTTCCATATCAGTAGGTGGCAGCACGTGTCGGGAACAGCGTGCAGGTAAAAAGGTGTCTAATGCTCAAACCAAAAATAAACCAAAGATGAGTGTCCCTAAGAAAAGGCATTGAAGCTTAGTGAAGGCTACGCAGAACGAAACTAAAACTGAACTGGCTACAAAGTAAACAAAAACAGAATGCTGGACGACAGCAAAGACTGACTGTGGAGCAAAGACGGCGTCCGCGGTTTACATCCGAACATAACATGACAATGTCCCCACGAAGGAGGATAAAAACAAAGTAGATGCGGGAAATATCGCTCAAAGGAAGACATGAAACTGCTACAGGAAAATACCAAAAAAAGAGAAAAAGCCAGCAAAATAGGAGCGCAAGACAAGAACTAAAACACTACACGCAGGAAAACCGCAAAAAAGTCCAAATAAGTCAGGTGGTGACAGTACACCTACTTTGAGACAAGAGCTATATTGACGCATGCTTGGTTATGGTTTAAAGTCATATCGGACAATTGCGACAACGACTTTTTACTGTCAACTGAGTTTTGTTTTTTAGTGATTTCTACTGGTGGTGTGCCTCCGCATTTTTTCAACGCAAAAAAATGTGCCTTGGCTCAAAAAAGGTTGAAAAACACTGGTCTAGAGCTCGGCAGAGTAACCGTGTAATAATCTTCCATATCAGTAGGTGGCAGCATGTGTCGGGAACAGCGTGCAGGTAAAAAGGTGTCTAATGCTCAAACCAAAAATAAACAAAAGGTGAGTGTCCCTAAGAAAAGGCATTGAAGCTTAGTGAAGGCTACGCAGAACGAAACTAAAACTGAACTGGCTACAAAGTAAACAAAAACAGAATGCTGGACGACAGCAAAGACTTACCGTGGAGCAAAGATGGCGTCCGCAATTTACATCCGAACATGACATGACAATCGACAATGTCCCCCACGAAGGAGGATAAAAACAAAGTAGATGCGGGCAATATCGCTCAAAGGAAGACATGAAACTGCTACAGGAAAATACCAAAAAAAAGAGAAAAAGCCAGCAAAATAGGAGCGCAAGACAAGAACTAAAATACTACACGCAGGAAAACCACAAAAAAGTCCAAATAAGTCAGGCGGTGACAGTACACCTACTTTGAGACAAGAGCTATATTGATGCATGCTTGGTTATGCTTTAAAGTCATATCCGACAATTGCTACGACGACTTTTTACTGTCAACTGAGTTTTGTTTTTTAGTGATTTCTACTGGTGGTGTGCCTCCGCATTTTTTCAACGCACAAAAATGTGCCTTGGCTCAAAAAAGGTTGAAAAACACTGGTCTAGAGCTCGGCAGAGTAACCGCGTAATACTCTTCCATATCAGTAGGTGGCAGCAGGTAGCTAATTGGAAAACAGTGGGAGGCAGTGTACAGGTAAAAAAGTGTCTAATGCTTAAACCAAAAATAAACAAAAGGTGAGTGCCCCTAAGAAAAGGCATCGAAGCTTAGTGAAGGCTATGCAGAATGAAACTAAAACTGAACTGGCTACAAAGTAAACTAAAACATTATGCTGGACGACAGCAAAGACTTACTGTGGAGCAAAGACGGAGTCCACAATATACATCCGAACATGACATGACAATCGACAAAGTCCCCACAAAGAAGGATGAAAACAACTGAAATATTCTTGATTGCTAAAACAAAATAGATGCAGGAAATATCACTCAAAGGAAGACATGAAACTGCTACAGGAAAATACCAAAAAAAAAGACAAAAAGCCACCAAAATAGGAGCGCAAGACAAGAACTACACACAGGAAAACAGCAAAAAAAAGTCCAAATAAGTCAGGGTGTGATGTGACAGGTGGTGACAGTACACCTACTTTGAGACAAGAGCTATATTGATGCATGCTTGGTTATGCTTTAAAGTCATATCGACGACGTCTTTTTACTGTCAACTGAGTTTCGTTTTTTTTAATGATTTCTGCTGGAGGTGTGCCTCCGCATTTTTTCTACGCAAAAAATGTGCCTTGGCTCAAAAAAGGTTGAAAAACACTGGTCTAGAGCTCGGCAGAGTAACCGCGTAATACTCTTCCATATCAGTAGGTGGCAGCAGGTCGCTAATTGCTTTGTAGATGTCGGGAACAGTGGGAGGCAGTGTACAGGTAAAAAGGTATCTAATGCGTGAACAAAAAAATAAACAAAAGGTGGGTGCCCCTAAGAGAAGGCATTGAAGCTTAGGGAAGGCTACGCAGAACGAAACTAAAACTGAACTGGCCACAAAGTAAACAAAAACAGAATGCTGGACGACAGCAAAGACTTACCGTGGAGCAAAGACGGCGTCCGCGGTTTACATCCGAACATGACATGACAATCGACAATGTCCCCACGAAGAAGGATAAAAACAACTGAAATATTCTTGATTGCTAAAACAAAGCAGGTGTGGGGAATAGCGGTCAAGGAAGACATGAAACAGCTGCAGGAAAATACCAAAAAAAAGAGAAAAAGCCACCAAAATAGGAGCGCAAGACAAGAACTAAAACACTACACACAGGAAAACAGCAAAAAAGTTTAAATAAGTCACGGCATGATGTAACAGGTGGTGACAGTACACCTACTTTGAGACAAGAGCTATATTGATGCATGCTTTGTTATGCTTTAAAGTTATATCCGACAATTGGGACGACAATTTTTTACTGTCAACCGAGTTTCGTTTTTTTATTGATTTCTGCTGGTGGTGTGCCTCCGCATTTTTTCTCACGCAAAAAATGGGCCTCGGCTCAAAAAAGGTTGAAAAACACCTTAGGCATTATTCTCAGGGACCGGCTTTCCACTTGTGCCAGAGTAATACAACAAGAATAAGTGCATGAAAAATACAACTCAGTGTTTCTTTGCAATGAGATGCAAATCAGCCTTTGGCTACAATCTGTCACATGTATATTTGATATGTTAATTAATGTGCATTGTATCATGTCACAGTTATAACAAATGGCAACTTCCTATGAGTGTTATTGTACATCTATAAACAAGCTCATTGGTGTGTCTAGAGCACAGGTGTCAAACTCTAGGCCAACGGACCAGATCTGGCCCTCCACGGCATTTTATATGGCCCGCAAAAGCCTGGAAATATTTCAATAAAATACCTTATATTTTCTTTCTCTACTTTCTTATTTTCTTACTAAATGTATTAAGTTTCTTTTTCTAGTTTGACAGGGGGAAAAATTAGTGTCCAATATTGCAAGAAATATTATAGTATCTAACATTGTTGGTCAAAATCCAAATAAATACTTAAATATCTGCTTAACTTATGATTTCAAAGCAGGTTATCCATCAAATTGTACACTATAAAAATGACCAATAGATTTTTCCTTAAAATTTAGGGAGTCTTTTTACAGCATATTAGACTTAGAGACTTAGACTTTCTTTTTATTGTCATTCAAATTTGAACTTTAGAGTACAGATAAGAACGACATTTCAGTGCATTAGCTCTTGGTAATGCAGGATAAAAAATCAATAAGGTGCAGATATACCGTAAATAAATAGATTACCGTATTTTCCGCACCATAAGGCGCCCTGGGTTATAAGCCGTGCCTTCAATGAACGGCATATTTCAAAACTTTGTCCACCTATAAGCCGCCCCGTGTTGTAAGCCGCATCTAACTGCGCTAAAGGAATGTCAAAAAAACAGTCAGATAGGTCAGTCAAACTTTAATAATATATTAAAACCAGCGTGATGTGGGCGCGCATGGAATCGTATATCAACATGGACAGAGCTGCGTGAAAAAAGCCACCCGGCCTCTTCGCGTAAACTTAAACTTACCTTAACCACTCGCTCATCTTTTCTTCATCCATCCCTTCGAGTTAGCTTTTATGATGACGCCGGCTGGAAAGGTCTCTTTTGGCAAGGTCTTCCTTTTGAATATCACCATGGGTGGAAGTTTCTGACCATTAGCATGGCAAGCTAGAACCACAGTGAAGGATGACTTCTCATTCCCTGTGGTGCGAATATTCACCGTACGTGCTCCCGTTGTATCCACAGTGCGGTTCACAGGAATATCAGTTGCTGTGAAATAGTAATCCGTGTGCGGATGGAGAGATTGCGTCTTTTCATGAACCGGATCCCTGTCGCTTAGTAGGAGCCATTTTGTGGTCTTTACAGATGTAAACACACTAAGGAACTGAAACGTACGGTAATATCCGCGCGCTTTTTCTTCTTCTACGCGGGCGGGTGGTTGCTTACAGTAGAAGAAGAAGCGCTTCCTGTTCTATGGGGGCGGGTGCTTACCTTGGCGGTTGCTTGCGTAGAAGAAGAAGCGCTTCCTGTTCTACCGGGAAAAAAGATGGCGGCTGTTTACCGTAGTTGCGAGATCGAAACTTTATGAAAATGAATCGTAATATTAATCCATATATAAAGCGCACCGGGTTATAAGGCGCACTGTCAGCTTTTGAGAAAATGTGTGGTTTTTAGGTGCGCCTTATAGTGCGGAAAATACGGTACTGTACTGATAAATATATTGCAGTTTTGCATATGCGTCCACGTTTATGGATGTATGTTATATTGTCTTTATATTCCAACGAGTTAATCCATTTTTAGGGGGAATTGAGGGGATTATGATGCGTTCAAGAGTCTTACGGCCTGAGGGAAGAAGCTGTTACAGAACCTGTAGGTTCTGCTAAGGATGCTGCGGAACCTCTTTCTAGAGTCCAGCAGTGAAAACAGTCCTTGGTGGGGGTGGGATATTACTGTAAGTTGGGGAAAAAAACGACCAATGGTTGTTTTTTTTTACAGTAAAATTCTGTCGACTGAGCTGTCAGATTTTTTGATTTTTTTACTGTAAAATCCACGGTTGATGATTCTATGGTACCGCATTTTATTATGGTAAAAAACTGGCATCTGAGTTGCCAAAATTAAATTAAACTGCGGTACTGTATTTCTATTTGTTGTAAAAAATAATAATAATAAAAAACACCATTCATTTACAGTACAATATTTTACTGGTAACTAAGCTGCTAGTTTTTTTCTGTAAAAACAGTGTTAAAATCGGCAGATTTTTTTTTTTTTTTACTCTTTACGTAAAATAAAAAAGTAAAATATTTTAATTCATAGGCAAATTCGTTAATTATTTACTGTTACAAGCGGCCCTCTATTGGCAGCCATGACTGCGGTGTGGCCCTCAATGAAAACTAGTTTGACACCCCTGGCCTGGTGGGACAGGCCAAAGTTAAGTCAGAGAAAATGCAGTCCTTTTTATAAATGATTTAATGTTTCTCTCCAGCCCGGTAGCAAATGTGTCACGGACCGGTGGTTGGGGACCGCTGGTTTACATAACAGAAGGCTAACTATTTCCTGGTTTATATTAGCATGTTGCTATGTTTAAACCACACTAGCAGCAAGATAAACTCGAAGATATGTGTGTCTTTTATATTTCGTTCCACAAGCTATGCCATTTCCAGTATTAAACATATTCCACCTCCTATTTGTAGTGTTATTTGGCCAATACTTGACGTCTTTGTGCACAGGTACGTGGGGAACCTGTCGCGGGATGTGACAGAAGCCCTCATCCTGGAGCTGTTTGGCCAGATCGGACCCTGCAAGAGCTGTAAAATGATCGTGGATGTGAGTTCAGTGAGTCAATTTGTGCATTTTGTACTCTAATTAGCCTCTGAAATGAAAAATGTTTCTCCGAAAATAATCTTAGTAGCAGATATTGAGCTAAAATGACAAGATTTTGATTTTTGAGCGGCGGTAAACACTGTATTTCCTCAAATAGTGGCCTCCCCTCCAATGAATACCATGCCCCAATGTACCGGATTATAAAGAGCACTGCCGATGAGCGGGTCCAGTCATGTCTATTTTCATACAAAAGGCACACCGGATTATAGGGCGCATTAAAGGGGTCACATTTTTTCTAAATGGAAAAGACTTCCTTGTGGTCTACATAACATGTAGACCACATCAACAAAAACAATAATTTGATTGTATTGACTTGCATGTAAAATGTGTGATATTGTGTCCGATACGAGCAGTCCTGCAGCATGTTTACTAAACGCCCAGAAATAATTATGCTGATCGTGTGATATCCCAGATTAATTAGCATTCTGAGGCAAAATGTGGGCTGTTTCGGGTTAAATTGACTTTTTTGTGTCATGTCGTTGGGCCTTATACTCAAATGTCTGTTTACAATCCATTAATTATTACAACTCGGGGTGTCCCAAATCAATATTGATATCGGTCCGATACAAGCAGTCCTGCGGCGTCTTTACTTGTTCAAAGCTAGTTAACATCGAAATGTCCCCCAGTAAACACACATGGTTGGTCTTTTCTTCTATTTCAGTCAAAGGGTAAACGTGCTGGGAGCTACACAACAGCTAAGCACACAAGCTAGACCTACGTACTTCAACAATATTGCAGTCTAAAACAGCACACTTGTTCATATAAACAAGTTCCAAATTACTTACACATTTAAAGTGAAGTGAAGTGAATTATATTTATATAGCGCTTTTTCTCTAGTGACTCAAAGCGCTTTTACATAGTGAAACCCAATATCTAAGTTACATTTAAAAGGGAACATTATCACAATTTCAGAAGGGTTAAAACCATTAAAGATCAGTTCCCAGTGGTTTATTTTATTTTTCGAAGTTTTTTTCAAAATTTTACCCATCCATCCATCCATCTTCTTCCGCTTATCCGAGGTCGGGTCGCGGGGGCAGCAGCCTAAGCAGGGAAGCCCAGACTTCCCTCTCCCCAGCCACTTCGTCCAGCTCCTCCCGGGGGATCCCGAGGCGTTCCCAGGCCAGCCGGGAGACATAGTCTTCCCAACGTGTCCTGGGTCTTCCCCGTGGCCTCCTACCGGTCGGACGTGCCCTAAACACCTCCCGAGGGAGGCGATCGGGTGGCATCCTGACCAGATGCCCGAACCACCTCATCTGGCTCCTCTCGATGTGGAGGAGCAGCGGCTTTACTTTGAGCTCCCCCCGGATGACAGAGCTTCTCACCCTATCTCTAAGGGAGAGCCCTGCCATCCGGCGGAGGAAACTCATTTCGGCCGCTTGTACCCGTGATCTTGTCCTTTCGGTCATAACCCAAAGCTCATGACCATAGGTGAGGATGGGAACGTAGATCGACCGGTAAATTGAGAGCTTTGCCTTCCGGCTCAGCTCCTTCTTCACCACAACGGATCGATACAGCGTCCGCATTACTGAAGATGCCGCACCGATCCGCCTGTCGATCTCACGATCCACTCTTCCCTCACTCGTGAACAAGACTCCGAGGTACTTGAACTCCTCCACTTGGGGCAGGGTCTCCTCCCCAACCCGAAGATGGCATTCCACCCTTTTCCGGGCGAGAACCATGGACTCGGACTTGGAGGTGCTGATTCTCATCCCAGTCGCTTCACACTCGGCTGCGAACCGATCCAGCGAGAGCTGAAGATCCTGGCCAGATGAAGCCATCAGGACCACATCATCTGCAAAAAGCATAGACCTAATCCTGCAGCCACCAAACCAGATCCCCTCATCGCAAATTTTACCCATCACGCAATATCCCTAAAAAAAGTGCCTGATTTTAACCATCGTTATATACACCCGTCCATTTTCCTGTGACGTCACATAGTGATGCCAATACAAACAAACATGGCGCATAGAACAGCAAGGTATAGCGACATTAGCTCGGATTCAGACTTGGATTTCAGCGGTTTAAGCAATTCAACAGATTACGCATGTATTGAAACGGATGGTTGTAGTGTGGAGGCAGGTAGCGAAAACGAAATTGAAGAAGAAACTGAAGCTATTGAGCCATATCGGTTTGAAACCGACAAACGACACGACAGCCAGCGACACGGGAGAAAGCGAGGACGAATTCGGCGATCGCCTTCTAACCAATGATTGGTATGTGTTTGTTTGGCATTAAAGGAATCTAACAACTAACAACCTGTAACACATGTAACAAAATAATGGGGCGACTTCACTCAGGTTAACCATACCTAAATAGACACAAAATACTGCATTACACAAGACTACCCGAATGTACTCGAATGATTGAAAAAAAAAAAAAAAAGTTTTTAAGCTAAATTATTGGTAAACACAGTTTATGTATAATAATTTACGTAAAACCGTGAGTAATGAATAAAGTTTTCATCAATTAATATATTCTGTAGACATACCCTCATCCGCTCTCTTTTCCTGAAAGCTGATCTGTCCAGTTTTGGAGTTGATGTCAGCAGGCCAGGTAAGCTAGGGTCGATATTCTTCTCTTGATCATCTTCGGTGGCATAAGGGACGGTAGAAGCGGTGTGAGCCAAGACATCCAGGGGGTTTAGCTCGCTCGTCTGCGGGAACAAACTGCCGACATCGCTTGCCGTGCTCCCGAGGTCCTTTGTCCCTGAATTGCTCACACACTCCGGCAGATTCAATGGGGGTCTGGCGGCAGATTTCTTTGACTTTATCGTTGGAAATGCATCTGCTTTGAGTGTCGCAGGATATCCACACATTCTTGCCATCTCTGTCGTAGCATAGCTTTCGTCGGTAAAGTGTGCGGAACAAACGACTGACCATTTCGTCGGCTGTCCCCACACCCTCGTATTTTGAACACATTTCGTCCAATTTCTTGCCACTTTCGCATCTTTGCGCCACTGGTGCAACTTGAATCCGTCCCTGTTCGTGTTGTTACACCCTCCGACAACACACCGACGATGATGTGTTTGAGAAAATGGCGGATTGCTTCCCGATGTGACGTCACATAATAGAAAGGCGTTTAATTAGCCAAAATTCACCCATTTAGAGTTCGGAAATCGGTTAAAAAAATATATGGTCTTTTTTCTGCAACATCAAGGTATATATTGACGCTTACATAGGTCTGGTGATAATGTTCCCCTGCGTTTTTAAACAGCTGTATTTTATTTCTTCTGTAAGTTATCTTATTTTGAATGCAAGGCCCACATTTTGTACACGCAGCCTCCAAATTCCCGCCCTAATGTGTTGAATGTGCACGCAGGCGACCATGCTAACATGTTTGTGTGTGTGTGTGTGTGTGTGTGTGTGTGTCTCTCGTCCACCCCAGACAGCAGGTCACGATCCCTACTGCTTTGTGGAATTCTATGAGCATAGACACGCCATGGCCACCATTGCGGCTATGAACGGTCGGAAAATTCTGGGTAAGGTAAGCTGTCCTATCTCCCGGGCGAGGCCAGTGTGACCGACGCTGGGTGGGCGGGGTTTCCCTGAAAGAGTCTCCGGGAAGCAAACAAAATGGAATAATTGGCAGTTCAAGGGTTGTGTTGTGAATTTACATTGGGCGAAGGCGTCTGCTAAATGTCATGTGATGATGCTCTTCTATCCCTTTATTGGTGTGTTTTTTCTACTTTTATTACTTCTTTTTTTTATTAACCTTATTTCCACATTAAGAGTTCGAATTCTAGAAAGATCCATTCAGTTGAAAATATTCTATCCTCAACAGGTATTGAAGGACCATTTGAGGAGTATAACAAGTTCGTAAAAATCACTTGTTTGTAAGTCCCTTGTTATTTGGACCTTACTTCCTTCAGTTTTAATCCAAATTTTCACTGACATTTTTCCTGATTTAATCATGAAGGAGAAACCTTTATCCCTTTTATAAAAATATATATTCTCCTCTGTACTTTTATTTATTGTGTTTAGTGTAAAAAAAAGTTAGATAAATTAGTGGCTGAACAGAAGGCACCACCATTGAAAGAAATCTTTAAATCACCAAATAGAAAGTAAAAGTGGTGTGTGTGTGACAAGTGGTCTAATCAACACCACAAACCCCTCGCCCACGTCTCACCTGTGCTGTCTGCGCGTTGTCTCTCAACAGGAAGTCAAAGTCAACTGGGCAACGACGCCGACCAGCCAAAAAAAGGACACCAGCAGTACGTGTCATTAAACACATAACACGTCATCAATGTGTTTTTTTTCGGATTGTTTACCATAAATGTCTTGTAGGTCACTTCCATGTCTTTGTCGGAGACCTGAGTCCTGAAATCACCACAGACGACATAAAAGCTGCATTTGGTCCTTTTGGGAAGATATCGTAAGTGTGTCCTGCTGATTAATACGGTACTGCCAAGATACCTGTGGTTATGGGCGTGGTCACCATGATGTCATCGAATAATTTGCTGTATGATTTTCTTTAAAACGGCTCAAAAATGTATACGTACATTTAGAGCTGGGCAATATGGCCTTTTATTAATATCTGGATATTTTTAGGCCATGTCACGATACACCATATACAGGTAAAAGCCAGTAAATTAGAATATTTTGAAAAACTTGATTTATTTCAGTAATTGCATTCAAAAGGTGTAACTTGTCCATTATATTTATTCATTGCACACAGACCGATGCATTCAAATGTTTATTTCATTTAATTTTGATGATTTGAAGTGGCAACAAATGAAAATCCAAAATTCCGTGTGTCACAAAATTAGAATATTACTTAAGGCTAATACAAAAAAGGGATTTTTAGAAATGTTGGCCAACTGAAAAGTATGAAAATGAAAAATATGAGCATGTACAATACTCAATACTTGGTTGGAGCTCCTTTTGCCTCAATTACTGCGTTAATGCGGCGTGGCATGGAGTCGATGAGTTTCTGGCACTGCTCAGGTGTTATGAGAGCCCAGGTTGCTCTGATAGTGGCCTTCAACTCTTCTGCGTTTTTGGGTCTGGCATTCTGCATCTTCCTTTTCACAATACCCCACAGATTTTCTATGGGGCTAAGGTCAGGGGAGTTGGCGGGCCAATTTAGAACAGAAATACCATGGTCCGTAAACCAGGCACGGGTAGATTTTGCGCTGTGTGCAGGCGCCAAGTCCTGTTGGAACTTGAAATCTCCATCTCCATAGAGCAGGTCAGCAGCAGGAAGCATGAAGTGCTCTAAAACTTGCTGGTAGACGGCTGCGTTGACCCTGGATCTCAGGAAACAGAGTGGACCGACACCAGCAGATGACATGGCACCCCAAACCATCACCCAACCATGCAAATTTTGCATTTCCTTTGGAAATCGAGGTCCCAGAGTCTGGAGGAAGACAGGAGAGGCACAGGATCCATGTTGCCTGAAGTCTAGTGTAAAGTTTCCACCATCAGTGATGGTTTGGGGTGCCATGTCATCTGCTGGTGTCGGTCCACTCTGTTTCCTGAGATCCAGGGTCAACGCAGCCGTCTACCAGCAAGTTTTAGAGCACTTCATGCTTCCTGCTGCTGACCTGCTCTATGGAGATGGAGATTTCAAGTTCCAACAGGACTTGGCGCCTGCACACAGCGCAAAATCTACCCGTGCCTGGTTTACGGACCATGGCATTTCTGTTCTAAATTGGCCCGCCAACTCCCCTGACCTTAGCCTCATAGAAAATCTGTGGGGTATTGTGAAAAGGAAGATGCAGAATGCCAGACCCAAAAACGCAGAAGAGTTGAAGGCCACTATCAGAGCAACCTGGGCTCTCATAACACCTGAGCAGTGCCAGAAACTCATGGACTCCATGCCACGCCGCATTAACGCAGTAATTGAGGCAAAAGGAGCTCCAACCAAGTATTGAGTATTGTACATGCTCATATTTTTCATTTTCATACTTTTCAGTTGGCCAACATTTCTAAAAATCCCTTTTTTGTATTAGCCTTAAGTAATATTCTAATTTTGTGACACACGGAATTTTGGATTTTCATTTGTTGCCACTTCAAATCATCAAAATTAAATGAAATAAACATTTGAATGCATCAGTCTGTGTGCAATGAATAAATATAATGTACAAGTTACACCTTTTGAATGCAATTACTGAAATAAATCAAGTTTTTCAAAATATTCTAATTTACTGGCTTTTACCTGTATATA
Source organism: Nerophis lumbriciformis (assembly GCF_033978685.3). Lineage (NCBI taxonomy): Eukaryota > Metazoa > Chordata > Actinopteri > Syngnathiformes > Syngnathidae > Nerophis > Nerophis lumbriciformis. The sequence continues at coordinate 49,870,010 of NC_084558.2, read as the reverse complement.
TTTGCCTTAGCCTTCAATGAACACTTCATGCATATAATCACAGCAGTATGATGATTCTATATGACTAAAACGTTCTTCATACTGCATTAATATATGCTCATTTTAAACTTTCATGCAGAGGGGGAAATCACAACTAAGTCAATTTAGCAAAAGTGTATTTATTAAACAGTTAAGCAGTGGCACAAACATTCATGTCATTTCCAAACAGAAAGTGCAAGATTGTCAGAGACATTTTAAAACAAGCTATGAGTGCACTTTTGTGCATGATGTCACTAAGATGACATATCAAAACTAGAGCTACAACTAATTTGATAATCGATTAATCTGTTGATTATTACTTCGATTAATCGATTAATAATCGGATAAAAGAGACAAACTACATTTCTATCCTTTCCAGTATTTTATTGAAAAAAACCAGCATACTGGCACCATACTTATTTTGATTATTGCTTTTCAGCTGTTTGTAAATGTTGCAGTTTCATACCTGCCAACTACTCCGGTTTTCCCGTAATTAGTACGGTTTTCATAAACCTATTCCGGGTTACGGTTGCAGTGATAAAAAATACGGTTTTTCATTAATTAAAAAAAAAAAAAGGTTTTTAAAGTTTTATTCACGAAACCGCGTAACAACAATGACAATCGACACTGCTTCCCGTAACTTCCTATCGAGCCATTCCGAATGCCATGCGCGAGGCTATTTATAGCACCGCTGCCAAGCACGAGACCATTGTTTCCAAACGAGCGAACGATCATGGAATCAGCCGGAGAAAAATCGCATACGAGTCTTAAACCGAAAAGAAAACTGCAGTCATTCCGAGAAGAATATTCAAAAGCCTATCCGGGAATAATTATCCGTTCCAAAAAGGGTGAAAACTACGCCAATTGCACCTTGTGCAGACAAGATTTTTCGATCGGACACGGAGGAATTAGCGATGTAAAAGACCACGTTGGGACAAAAAAACACAAGTCTAATGCCGTTGCTAGCGATACAAGTGGAAAACTTTCAACGTTTTTCGTCGCCCAAACAGATTCTTTGGATGTGATAAATGCCGAAGTTTTATTTACGGAGGCAATAATTGAGCAAACAAAAAGGTAATGACACCAATGTTATCTATTGGAATTGTTTAGTACTGTTATACTGTTAAAAGTGTTTATACTATTTATGCTTTCAAGTCCAAGTTGAAGAAATCTTGTTAAATGTTGACAGCATAACTACCAAAATACAGAAGTATGTCCTTAATATTTTTGCAGTGCTATTTCTGTTGAAAAGTTAAAATGATTACATTAGAGATGTGATGTGCCACTTTTCAAGTGTCTGATGGCTTAAATTAATTTTCATTAATTTTTCATATTTTGAATTCTTTTGAAAGGCTTACAAAAAAACTACATTTGAATTGTAATTCCATGCTATTGACAGGACTATTAATTTTAATTATTATTAATTATTAGTTAGCTTACCATGTTTACAGTATGATAATTGTGATAGAAATGTGAATTTTAAGCACAGAATATTTTTTACAATTGAACAAGGCAGTAGATTATACAAGCTTGGACAGAAAGTTAATAATGACACCAATTTTTTTTTTAATGGAATTGTTTAGTACTGTTTTACCATTTGTTTACTGTAAAAAGTGTTTATACTGTTTATACTTTCAATTAACAAATTGAAGTCTTGTGAAAGGTTGACAGGATAACTGGCATTAACTGTCAAAATAATTTCAAACTATTGAAGTTAGCTTACAGAATAAACATGTCAATCAACCCATATGATTTTTGCTGTAATATTTTTGTTTTGAAAAGTCACTGTGACTGATAGAAAAGTGATGGTTTTACCAACATTTTAACCTGTCTGAATGCTAATAATCATTTTGCGTCGGGGGGCGAAGCCTGAACCCCCCACCAGGACTTTGTCCTGGTGGACCCAGGCTACTAGGTTTTTCTGATTTCAAAAGTTGGCAGGTATGCAGTTTATAAATAAAGGTTTATTAAAAAAAAAAAAAAAGCCTATGCACATAGCATAGATCCAACGAATTGATGACTAAATTAATCGCCAACTATTTTTATAATCGATTAGTTGTTGCAGCCCTAATCAAAACAACACTAAATTAAAGTGCACTTTTTGTACAGAACGCCACTACAATAGTTTAAAACAAATAAAGTGCACTTTTGTGCATGATGTCACACAAGATATTTCAATAAGTGTCAAATAAAAATGAGCTGCATAATAGGAAATCAAATAGTGTATGTCCTTCACTATGTGGTAGGTTCCTGCGGACGTTATCGCCTTCTGTTGTTGACTATTTGTTTCATACGGTGTTGATGTGGAAATGGTTGCCTCTGCATTTTGTTGGTGTGGCACCGGCCGGAGATGTTGACATACAGAGTTTCAAGCACTCTTCATTCTCTAGCGGGTGACTTTTGAAATGATGCTACAAATTAGCAGTAATGCTACTTTTTGTAGCAACGCTTTTTCCGCATACTTGACATATTACTTACCGTATTTTCCGCACTATAAGCCGCCCCGGGTTATTAGCCGCACCTTCAATGAATGGCATATTTCAAAACTTTGTCCACCTATAAGCCGCCCCGGACTATAAGCTGCGCCTACGCTGCGCTAAAGGGAATGTCAAAAAAACAGTCAGATAGGTCAGTCAAACTTTAATAATATATTAAAAACCAGCGTTCTAACAACTCTGTTCACTCCCAAAATGTACGCAAATGTGCAATCACAAACATAGTAAAATTCAAAAAAGTGCAGAGCAATAGCAACATAATGTTGCTCGAACGTTAATGTCACAACACACAAAATAAACATAGCGCTCACTTTCTGAAGTTATTCTTCATTCGTAAATCCTTCGAATTCTTCGCCTTCGGTGTCCGAATTGAAAAGTTGGGCAAATGTGGGATCCAAAATGGCCGGTTCCGTCTCGTCGAAGTCATCGGAGTCAGTGTCACTGTTGTCCAGCAGTTCTGTGAATCCTGCCTTCCGGAAAGCTCGGACCACAGTTGTGACCGAAATATCTGCCCAGGCATTTACGATCCACTGGCAGATGTTGGCGTCGTCTGGCGCTGTCTGCCTGTCTTAGTGAAGGTGTGTTCGCCTTCTGTCATCCACTATTCCCACGCAGTTAGCAGTCTAGCTTCGAATGCCCTGTTGACCCCAATATCTAGCGGCTGGAGGTCTTTTGTCAATCCACCCGGAATGACGGCGAGTATTGAATTAAGCGCGTAAGCGTGTCTCTTAATGTGATGTTATGAGCTAGCAAATATAACAACTACACTACCCAGCATGCAACGATAGTTACGAGCATGCGCGGTAGCCCTGAGAAGCGTTGTTGTATGCTGGCAGTTAGAATGTGGTTATGAGCACGCTGTGAGTAAACGTTGAGAACTCAGTTAACACGCCTCGTCTGCATTATTTATAATTAGACAGACAACACACTTAATAGGAGCCATTTTGGGGTCTTTACATAAACACACAAATGGAAATGAAACGTCACATATCCCAGCATGCACCGCGCGCTTCTTCGTCATCCACTGTTCCCACGCAGTTAGCAGTCTAGCTTCGAATGCCCTGTTGACACCAATATCTAGCGGCTGGAGGTCTTTTGTCAATCCACCCGGAATGACGGCGAGTATTGAATTAAGCGCGTAAGCGTGTCTCTTAATGTGATGTTATGAGCTAGCAAATATAACAACTACACTACCCAGCATGCAACGATAGTTACGAGCATGCGCGGTAGCCCTGAGAAGCGTTGTTGTATGCTGGCAGTTAGAATGTGGTTATGAGCACGCTGTGAGTAAACGTTGAGAACTCAGTTAACACGCCTCGTCTGCATTATTTATAATTAGACAGACAACACACTTAATAGGAGCCATTTTGGGGTCTTTACATAAACACACAAATGGAAATGAAACGTCACATATCCCAGCATGCACCGCGCGCTTCTTCGTCATCCACTGTTCCCACGCAGTTAGCAGTCTAGCTTCGAATGCCCTGTTGACACCAATATCTAGCGGCTGGAGGTCTTTTGTCAATCCACCCGGAATGACGGCGAGTATTGAATTAAGCGCGTAAGCGTGTCTCTTAATGTGATGTTATGAGCTAGCAAATATAACAACTACACTACCCAGCATGCAACGATAGTTACGAGCATGCGCGGTAGCCCTGAGAAGCGTTGTATGCTGGCAGTTAGAATGTGGTTATGAGCACGCTGTGAGTAAACGTTGAGAACTCAGTTAACACGCCTCGTCTGCATTATTTATAATTAGACAGACAACACACTTAATAGGAGCCATTTTGGGGTCTTTACATAAACACACAAATGGAAATGAAACGTCACATATCCCAGCATGCACCGCGCTCCTTCTTCTTCCGGGGGCGGGTGGTTGCTTACAGTAGAAGTAGAAGCGCTTCCTGTTCTATGGGGGCGGGTGCTTACCTTGGCGGTTGCTTGCGTAGAAGAAGAAGCGCTTCCTGTTCTACCGGGAAAAAAGATGGCGGCTGTTTACCGAAGTTGCGAGAACGAAACTTTATGAAAATGAATCTTAATATTTATCCATATATAAAGCGCACCGGGTTAAAAGCCGCACTGTCAGCTTTTGAGTAAATTTGTGGTTTTTAGGTGCGGCTAATGGTGCGGAAAATACGGTATATCTGTTTTCGACATATTTCCGCTTGAAGCCAAACTACCGCCAGACGATGGACCCCCTGCTGTTTTTCCTGGGACTTAATTATTCCTTCATTTGTTACCAGATTTCCACATTTCTCTCTCTCCCGTATTACCACTCGCGCCGCACCATTAGCACCACAGCTAATGTTACCCACGCTGCTACCTCTCTGCTCCGCGAGAGCGTGTGACATTGCACAAGCGACAGTATGTGACGTACGTTAGAAGGTGCGCTTGTTTTATGTCTCAGTGAGAAGGAGAGACAAGAAAGAGTGAGAAGAGCCTGTAGTGTCAATGTCTTGAAAAAATATATCACTCTTGAATCAACACAGTAGTTAATACTATGATCAATGTTAATTAAAATACTAAATATGGGATATAAATAATAATGGAAGTATAATTGTTTGTATATAGTATATAAATTGGTACAAAGGTTTAACACGCGTACAAGGATATTTCACATGCCTTTACTGCGTATATAATTGAACAGTGTTCATATTGTGTATAACGTGTATTTATAATATGTTGTACAAAAGACATTTCATAATTTTCGGAAGTTCATCTTGTACTTGACATTGTTTATAGGGTTAGGCGCTATAAGTGTTCAACTTCAGCCTAAACCCTTTCGGTCTGCAACATTTTCATTTTCAATCTATGAATGTACAACTGTTTGTTTATTTTGTTGACCATTGACCGAAGAATAATAAACTTTAAACAAACTGTGTGAGAACGTATACTCCAATATCACCATATAGTCATTTTCCATATCGCACAGAGACAAACCCGAGATATATCCAGTATATTCCATATATCGCCCAGCCCTACGTACATTTAAAAATAAATGTTATTGTTAATTAGTATTACTGAATTTTTCGGATCAGAGCGCACCAGATTAAAAGGCGCACTGCAGATGAGCGGGTCTATTCAGGTCTATTTTCATACTAAAGGCGCACCGGATTATAAGGCGCGTTAAAGGGGTCATTATATAATTATTTTGTAAATGTAAAACACTTCCTTGTGGTCTACATCAGTGTTTTTCAACCACTAGTGTGCCGTGAGATACAGTCTGGTGTGCCGTGGGAGATGATCTAATTTCACCTATTTGGGGTAAAAATATTTTTTGCAAACCAGTAATTATAGTCTTTCTCTCTCGACCTCGCGCACTAGCTCAGGCTCCTTCCTGGGGAATCTGTGGTGGGCTCTTCTATTTCTGGGGCTGAGGTTGCTGAGGTAGTTAAAAAGCTCCTCGGTGGCAAGATGAGATCCACCCGGAGTTCCTTAAGGCTCTGGATGCTGTGGGGCTGTCTTGGTTGACAAGACTCTGCAGCATTGCGTGGACATCGGGGGCGGTGCCTCTGGATTGGCAGACCGGGGTGGTGGTTCCTCCCTTTAAGAAGGGGAACCGGAGGGTGTGTTCTAACTATCGTGGGATCACACTCCTCAGCCTTCCCGGTAAGGTCTATTCAGGTGTACTGGAGAGGAGGCTACGCCGGATAGTCCAACCTCGGATTCAGGAGGAACAGTGTGGTTTTCGTCCTGGTCGTGGAACTGTGGACCAGCTCTATACTCTCGGCAGGGTCCTTGAGGGTGCATGGGAGTTTGCCCAACCAGTCTACATGTGCTTTGTGGACTTGGAGAAGGCATTCGACCGTGTCCCTCGGGAAGTCCTGTGGGGAGTGCCCAGAGAGTATGGGGTATCGGACTGTCTGATTTTGGCGGTCCGCTCCCTGTATGATGAGTGCCAGAGCTTGGTCCGCATTGCCTGCAGTAAGTCGGACACGTTTCCAGTGAGGGTTGGACTCCGCCAAGGCTGCCCTTTGTCACCGATTCTGTTCATAACTTTTATGGACAGAATTTCTAGGCGCAGTCAAGGCGTTGAGGGGATCCGGTTTGGTGGCTGCAGGATTAGGTCTTTGCTTTTTGCAGATGATGTGGTCCTGATGGCTTCATCTGGCCAGGATCTTCAGCTCTCGCTGGATCGGTTCGCAGCCGAGTATGAAGCGACTGGGATGAGAATCAGCACCTCCAAGTCCGAGTCCATGGTTCTCGCCCGGAAAAGGGTGGAATGCCGTCTTCGGGTTGGGGAGGAGACCCTGCCCCAAGTGGAGGAGTTCAAGTACCTCGGAGTCTTGTTCACGAGTGAGGGAAGAGTGGATGGTGAGATCGACAGGCAGATTGGTGTGGCGTCTTCAGTAATGCGGACGCTGTATCGATCCGTTGTGGTGAAGAAGGAGCTGAGCCGGAAGGCAAAGCTCTCAATTTACCGGTCGGTCTACGTTCCCATCCTCACCTATGGTCATGAGCTTTGGGTTATGACCGAAAGGACAAGATCACGGGTACAAGCGGCCGAAATGAGTTTCCTCCGCCGGGTGGCAGGGCTCTCCCTTAGAGATAGGGTGAGAAGCTCTGTCATCCGGGGGGAGCTCAAAGTAAAGCCGCTGCTCCTCCACATCGAGAGGAGCCAGATGAGGTGGTTCGGGCATCTGGTCAGGATGCCACCCGAACACCTCCCTCGGGAGGTGTTTAGGGCACGTCCGACCGGTAGGAGGCCACGGGGAAGACCCAGGACATGTTGGGAAGACTATGTCTCCCGGCTGGCCTGGGAACGCCTCGGGATCCCCGGGCGGAGCTGGACGAAGTGGCTGGGGAGAGGGAAGTCTGGGCTTCCCTGCTTAGGCTGCTGCCCCCGCGACCCGACCTCGGATAAGCGGAAGAAGATGGATGGATGGATGGATAATTATAGTCTGCAAATGATGTGTTGTTGTTGAGTGTCGGTGCTGTCTAGAGCTTGGCAGAGTAACTGTGTAATACTCTTCCATATCAGTAGGTGGCAGCAGGTAGCTAATTGCTTTGTAGATGTAGCTTGCAAGTAAAAAGGTATCAAATGCTTAAACCAAAAATAAACAAAAGGTGAGTGCCCCTAAGAAAAGGCATTGAAGCTTAGGGAAGGCTATGCAGAACGAAACTGAAACTGAATTGGCTACAAAGTAAACAAAAACAGAATGCTGGACGACAGCAAAGACTTACGTGGAGCAAAGACGGCGTCCACAATGTACATCCGAACATGACATGACAATCAACAATGTCCCCACGAAGAAGGATAAAGACAACTAAAATATTCTTGACCTCTAACCAATCATGATATATCCAAGTATGTTTAAAAATATCTCCAATAACCGATGATAAAATAAAAAAGTTGTAGTAGCTAATTTTCTCCTATCTGCCTCGCTGTAATGTAAACTTCCCCGGTGCTCATTGTAAACAAACGTGCCGTACGTGGTGTGGGACTTTGTCACTGTTGCAGAGGAAGACTGCATATATTGCGCTTCCACACATCATGTTCTTGGCTACAGTAGCAGCTGTGTAACGGTGTTTGTGTCCTTCCACAGTGATTGTCGGGTGGTGAAAGACATGGCCACCGGCAAGTCCAAAGGCTACGGCTTCGTGTCCTTCTTCAACAAATGGGTGAGCGTGCGGCCAGCGCATCCGAGGTGTTAAAACTGACACGAAAGTCGCCGACTTGACACGCTATGTCGCTGTCGTTCAGGACGCTGAGAATGCCATCCAGCAGATGGGAGGCCAGTGGCTGGGAGGAAGACAGATCAGGACCAACTGGGCCACACGGAAGCCCACGCCCAAAACTACCAATGAAAGTAAGAAGATAAATACGGGCCTTCGCACCCCCGTGGAACTCCTAGCGAGTCGGCAGGCATGCATGACACAAAGTTACCATGCTAACAGCATGTATCAAGTACCAAGTTGTATGACTGAGTTGTACGGCTGTAAAATGACAAAAAAAAGTTGGCATGCATACGTGAGCATGTTTTATGTACCAAGTTTTTGGATTTTGAGGTGTTTGGCTGTAAAAGTAGCTTAAAAAGTTATGTGTCAAGTATAGGGCTGCAACTAACAACTAATTTGATAATCGATTAATCTGTCCATTATTACTTCGATTAATCGATTAATAATCGGATAAGAGACAAACTACATTTCTATCCTTTCCAGTATTTTATTGGAAAAAAACACCATACTGGCACATACTTATTTTGATTATTGTTTCTCAGCTGTTTGTAAATGTTGCAGTTTATAAATAAAGGTTTATTTAAAAAAAAAAAAAGTAGCCTCTGCGCATGCGCATAGCATAGAGCCAATGAATCGATGGCTAAATTAATCGCCAACTATTTTTTATAATCGATTACCGTATTTTCCGCACCATAAGGCGCCCTGGGTTATAAGCCGCGCCTTCAATGAACGGCATATTTCAAAACTTTGTCCACCTATAAGCCGCCCCGTGTTGTAAGCCGCATCTAACTGCGCTAAAGGAATGTCAAAAAAACAGTCAAATAGGTCAGTCAAACTTTAATAATATATTAAAACCAGCGTGATGTGGGCGCGCATGGAATCGTATATCAACATGGACGAAGCTGCGTGAAAAAAGCCACCCGGCCTCTTCGCGTAAACTTAAACTTACCTTAACCACTCGCTCATCTTTTCTTCATCCATCCCTTCGAGTTAGCTTTTATGATGACGCCGGCTGGAAAGGTCTCTTTTGGCAAGGTCTTCCTTTTGAATATCACCATGGGTGGAAGTTTCTGGCCATTAGCATGGCAAGCTAGAACCACAGTGAAGGATGACTTCTCATTCCCTGTGGTGCGAATATTCACCGTACGTGCTCCCGTTGTATCCACAGTGCGGTTCACAGGAATATCAGTTGCTGTGAAATAGTAATCCGTGTGCGGATGGAGAGATTGCGTCTTTTCATGAACCGGATCCCTGTCGTTTAGTAGGAGCCATTTTGTGGTCTTTACAGATGTAAACACACAAAGGAAATGAAGTACGGTAATATCCGCGCGCTTTTTCTTCTTCTACGCGGGCGGGTGGTTGCTTACAGTAGAAGAAGAAGCGCTTCCTGTTCTATGGGGGCGGGTGCTTACCTTGGCGGTTGCTTGCGTAGAAGAAGAAGCGCTTCCTGTTCTACCGGGAAAAAAGATGGCGGCTGTTTACCGTAGTTACGAGACCGAAACTTTATGAAAATGAATCTTAATATTTATCCATATATAAAGCGCACCGGGTTATAAGGCGCACTGTCAGCTTTTGAGAAAATTTGTGGTTTTTAGGTGCGCCTTATAGTGCGGAAAATACGGTAGTTGTTACAGCCCTAGTCAAGTACCAAATCAAATCAACTTTATTTATAAAGCACATTTAAAATTTACCACAGGGGTAGCCAAAGTGCTGTACAATGGACAGGTTAAAAGATAAAACGAGTACCGAGCAAACAACACAACACAAACAGAACACGATAAAAAATAAATAAATAAAATAGAATAAATAAAAACATAAAAACAGGATCACAGCAGGTGTATTATGGGGCGCCATTGCAGGATGGATATCACTCAGTGTTAAAAGCCATGGAATAAAAGTATGTTTTTAAGAGAGATTTAAAAACAGGAAGAGAGGAGGCTTGTCTAACACTCAGAGGTAGGTCGTTCCAGAGCTTGGGAGCAGCAACGGCGAAAGCTCTGTCACCTCTAAGCTTCAGCCTTGTGTCAGGGACCGTCAACAGCAGCTGATTGGCTGATCTTAAGGATCGGGTGGGGCAGTAAGGCTGAAGGAGGTCGGAGAGATAGGTTGGCGCCAGGTTGTTTAGACATTTAAAAACAAATAAAAGGAGTTTAATATAGATTCGATAACGCACAGGGAGCCAGTGAAGGGACGCTAAAATAGGGGTGATGTGCTCACGTCTGCGGGTCTGTGTTAGCAGCAGAGTTCCGCACGAGCTGCAGGCGGGCGAGGGAGGCCTGGCTAATGCCAACATACAGGGCATTGCAGTAGTCCAAGTCATGACTCTGAGGTGTACAGCTACAAAATTTGCCATAAAAGTAAACGTGTTAACGTTAGCATGTGTACAACTGTAAAATGTGCTTAAAAAAAAAAAGTTAGCATGCTAATGTTTTCAGAATCTTTCTCTATTTTATGGTCTCGTGTTCATTCCTTGCTGTGTTTTTTCCTCGTAGCGAGCAACACGAAGCAGCTGTCTTTCGATGAGGTGGTGAACCAGTCCAGTCCCAGTAACTGCACCGTCTACTGCGGAGGAGTGACAGCAGGTCTCACAGGTGAGTCCCGCCTGAACCGCCGCCGTCTATGGCGTCACATTAGTGCCAAAAATCCGAGCGCATAAAAACTGTTATCGCGCGCTGATTCTCCACTTCGTGCGCGCGCGCAACACCCTTTTTCGCGCGCGTGGTGCCTTTTTGCATGCGCGCGGTGCCTTTGTGCGCGCGCGCGGTGCCTTTGTGCGCGCGCGCGCCGCCTTTCTGCGCGCTCTCTGTACTCCTGGCATCTCTCCTCGCGCTGTCATGTTTCTTTTTGGCACTTTGGGGGCGGGTATGCTTAGACGGCCCCTCCTTTCTGATTGGTCAGGCGAAAAATGCTGAAAAATGCTCAGAGCCAATCAGAAGTTTAGCAGGGCGGGTCATCGTCAATATGTATCAAGATTTACGGAGGAAGAAGTGGATAAAAAAATGTCGCGTGCTGATGAAGGTTATTTCATACCACATAAACACAATACAGGGTAATACAAAATGTGACCCAAATAAATAATAAGACAACAAACACCATAATCACATCTTTCAGCCAGAACTGGTCCACCAGTAATAACATCCAACCATAACATTATTTTATATTTTCACTTCTTCTTGAACATTTGTTTTCTAATTTATGGAATTTCTTTTGATTCAGCCATAAAATTAATGAAATAATCTTTGAATTTTGTTTTTAAAATGTTAAAAATAGCTTTTAATAATGTATTCTGAAACAGTTTAAAATAATCAGAGAACTGACTAACACTGACCCTACACAACTATGTTGCACAATTAAGTCTTTTTTTTTTAAAGCGAAAAGGTAATTTCAACAGGTACAGCATCCTATGTCATATCTACATGTAATAAGATTCGTAACAAGGCAAACCGTTTGTAAATTGGTCGAAAATCGAGCAAGTTATGGTAATTTAATTAGTACATGTACTATTGACATCAATGTAATGATTGAGGCTAGATGTCCGAGGTAAGATGGCTACAACGTTGCTACGCTGGAGAATGATTGGTCATATGAAAAATGCTCACAGCCAATCAGAAAGGAGGGGCCGTCTAAGCATACCCGCCCCCAAAGTGCCAAAAAGAAACATGACAGCGCGAGGAGAGATGCCAGGAGTACACAGAGAGCGCGCAGAAAGGCACCGCGCGCGCGAAAAAGGGTGTCACGCGCGCGCACAAAGTGGAGAATCAGCGCGCGATAACAGCCATAGTCGTCGGACTTACTCGGACTCAATCGTAACGCTGCCATTTTCTCCTCCACAGAGCAAATTATGAGACAAACCTTTTCACCCTTTGGCCAAATCATGGAAATACGTGTTTTCCCCGACAAAGGCTACTCCTTCGTGAGGTAAGCTGAGGTATCAGACGTCGTTTGTCACCTGGTGACCGTTTCTTGGGCGCAGGTTCAACTCCCACGAGGCGGCCGCCCATGCTATCGTGTCTGTAAACGGCACATCCGTGGAAGGATACGTGGTCAAGTGCTACTGGGGCAAAGAAACCACAGACATGGTCAGCCCCATACAGCAGGTACAGATGCCACAGGTACGTACCAGGGCCGCTGCGTCTTTTGCCGCCGCACGCCGCCGTGAAACAGTCCCGCTTGTGTCCGCAGAGCACGGTGAGCTTCGCAGCGCAGCCCTACAGCCAGTGGGGGCAGTGGTACGGCAACACGCAGCAGATCGGTCAGTACGTGCCCAACGGCTGGCAGGTGCCCAGCTATGGCGTCTACGGGCAGACCTGGGATCATCAGTGCTACAAGTGAGTGCGATACTGTCACCTGGTGGCGACTGATAGCTACTGCACTGCAAAAAGTCAGTGTTCAAAAACAAAGGGAAAATTAAAGCTGCAAGCAGCATTGGTCGGGCCCGCATATTTGGCAGGTGCTAGTCCTAACTGTCCCAATACTTTTGTCCAGTGATAGTCATAAGTGTCCCAATACTTTTGTCTACTTTTAGTCTGAAGTGTCCCAAGACTTTTGTCTAGTGTACCTACCTTGTCTGCATTGTGTGGGCACGTTGGTGCTTCCTGCTTTTAAGCAGCCATCTTAAAAAAACAGCAGCGCAGCAGCATCAGCGCAGCGGGTCTTTGAAGGGTCATAAAATCAAAACCGGAGCAGTTAGAAAAAAAGCGCTTCTGTCATTGTAATCACAAGGGTTCAATCTCTCTCCTGTGTTAGTTTGAAGGCGAAACGACAAACGTGCTCAGAGGAGATCGTTTTTGAAGGAAGGTGACCGGTTTTTACAAAAATTTGTTTTGAAGGGGGAATAGCAAACTTCCTGTTGATTTTTGCTGGGGGTTGTCAATTTATGAAATGTAGGTCTAAGTGAGACCTACATAGAGGTTTTTGTTTCATGTCTCTCCGACCTTCCCAGTGGGAGTTACAGGCAGTTTTGTCATATTTTTCTTCCTAGGAGCAAGTTTTTGTGCGTTTTATTAAAAAATTGCGCTAGAGCAGAATTTTGAGATTTGGGGTTAGGTTTTTTTATTAGATCGCAATTTTTGCCAGTCCTGATGTGTGTTCAGTTTGGTGAGTTTTGAAGCATGTTAAGGGGGTCAAATTACAGCTCAAAGAGGCAAAAGTGACTGTTTTTAGTACTTTTTTGTCTTGAAGGGGGAATTGCCAACTTCCTGTTGATTTTAGCCCGAGAATGTACCATTATGAAATCTAGGTCTGAGTCAGACCTACATATAGGTTTTTGTTTCATGTCTCTCCGACCTTCCTAGTGGGAGTTACGGGCAGTCTAGTTTTTTTTCTTCCTAGGGGGCGCTACAGCGCAGTTTTGTGGTTCGGTTTTTTTATGAAAAGGCAATTTTCGCAGGTCCTGATGTGTGGGTCAAATATGGTGAGTTTTGAAGCATGTTAAGTGGGTCAAATTACAGCTCAAAGAGGCGGTCGGTATAATAATAATAAAGAATAATAAAACCTTACAAATTCAGTAGCTCCTTATGTCCCATTGCATAAGGACTCCCTTTGGGAGTCCTTATACAATGGGCCATGCGGGCCCTAAAAATACAAAAATTAGGGGTATTTTATTTGAACTAGGGCTGGGCCTTTTTTAATATCTCGATATTTTTAGGCCATGTCACGATACACCATATATATCTGGATATTTTTCCTTAGCCTTGAATGAACACTTGATGCATATACCGTATTTTTCGGACTATAAGTGGCAGTTTTTTTCATAGTTTGGCGGGGGTGCGACTTATACTCAGGAGCGACTTATGTGTGAAATGAATAACACATTAGTGTAAAATATCAAATAATATTATTTATCTCATTCACGTAAGAGACTAGACGTATAAGATTTGATGGGATTTAGCGATTAGGAGTGACAGATTGTTTGGTAAACGTATAGCATGTTCTATATGTTATAGTTATTTGAATGACTCTTACCATAATATGTTACGTTAACATACCAGT
>NC_084558.2:49763327-49850827 GCF_033978685.3 Nerophis lumbriciformis | reverse complement strand
CTGTTCCCGCACTTATAAGTAAAGGTAAGACCATAATAATGTTTTTTTATTAAATGTGCTTTTTATTACTTTATATAGATTCTACAAGAAACACAAAACTTAAAAATAAATGATTTACAATTGCACACACAAGGTTTTGTGCAGCTTCACTCATTGTAAAGGAAGATAATGTGCTTCGTACACCTGCAGGACCGCAAGCAAGGTCGCAGAGAAAATGCGGGCTGGAATTTGAGTGATGTGGGCATTTTCTATATGAACAAGTGGAATGGATTGGATACCGACGCACGAAAGGGGCTCTCTACCTTACGCTACGAAGTGAGGGGAAACTGAGTGAATAATAACAGGTTATATGATTATTTATTTAAACTCATATTTGGGCCACTTTATAATGAATATGTCGGCATTTATTTGTAAAAAAACAAACAAAAAAACACCAAATTATTTAGGGGGGCTTAAGAATATTTTAGGGGGGCTTAAGCCCCCCTAAAATAGGCCTAACAACGCCAATGAGTTAAAGTAGCAATGATTGTCACACACACTAAGTGTGGTGAAATTTGTCCTCTGCATTTGACCCATCCCCTTGTTCACCCCCTGGGATGTGAGGGGAGCAGTGGGCAGCAGCGGCGCCGCGCCCGGGAATCATTTTTGGTGATTTAACCCCCAATTCCAAGCCTTGATGCTGAGTGCCAAGCAGGGAAGAATGCTGGTATGAGCTTTTAAACATAACCCGTTAACTGCTGCCAATCAAATGGTGAATAAGATACTCTTTAGGGTTCATATGTTTGTAAATGTGACTGTGATGAAGTCAGTGCCTCACCAGCCATCAACCTCACCGCACGTCACTGATATAAGTGACCAGACGTCCGAGATCAAAACTGGGAATATAATCCCAGAGAAGGGGAAAAAAACGGTCAGCCATTTTTAAATTGAAGAAACAATAAAATTAGGTTATATATACATGCGTACATCCTACATAAACAATGTATGAATACATTAGATATCTATATATCTATAGACTGTATCTCTGTTGCTGCAGCAGCAGAGTTTATTCTGTCTTGACACTTTGTATTGATATTTTGTATTACATTCTTCCATAATATTGTGAAAGTCCAGTCCATAGTGGATCTAGCATAATAGTGAGAGTCCAGTCCATAGTGGATCTAACATAATAGTGTGAGAGTCCAGTCCATAGTGGATCTAACATAATAGTGAGATTCCAGTCCATAGAGGATCTAACATAATAGTGAGATTCCAGTCCATAGTGGATCTAACATAATAGTGTGAGAGTCCAGTCCATAGTGGATCTAACATAATAGTGAGAGTCCAGTCCATAGTGGATCTAACATAATAGTGAGAGTCCAGTCCATAGTGGATCTACCATAATAGTGAGATTCCAGTCCATAGTGGATCTAACATAATAGTGTGAGTCCAGTCCATAGTGGATCTAACATAATAGTGAGAGTCCAGTCCATAGTGGATCTAACATAATAGTGAGATTCCAGTCCATAGTGGATCTAACATAATAGTGTGAGTCCAGTCCATAGTGCATCTAACATAATAGTGGGAGTCCAGTCCATAGTGGATCTAACATAATAGTGTGAGAGTCCAGTCCATAGTGGATCTAACATAATAGTGAGAGTCCAGTCCATAGTGGATCTAACATAATAGTGAGAGTCCAGTCCATAGTGGATCTACCATAATAGTGTGAGTCCAGTCCATAGTGGATCTAACATAATAGTGTGAGTCCAGTCCATAGTGGATCTAACATAATAGTGAGATTCCAGTCCATAGTGGATCCAACATAATAGTGTGAGTCCAGTCCATAGTGGATCTAACATAATAGTGAGAGTCCAGTCCATAGTGGATCTAACATAATAGTGAGAGTCCAGTCCATAGTGGATCTACCATAATAGTGTGAGTCCAGTCCATAGTGGATCTAACATAATAGTGAGAGTCCAGTCCATAGAGGATCTAACATAATAGTGAGATTCCAGTCCATAGTGGATCTAACATAATAGCGTGAGAGTCCAGTCCATAGTGGATCTAACATAATAGTGAGAGTCCAGTCCATAGTGGATCTAACATAATAGTGAGAGTCCAGTCCATAGTGGATCTACCATAATAGTGTGAGTCCAGTCCATAGTGGATCTAACATAATAGTGTGAGTCCAGTCCATAGTGGATCTAACATAATAGTGAGATTCCAGTCCATAGTGGATCTAACATAATAGTGTGAGTCCAGTCCATAGTGGATCTAACATAATAGTGAGAGTCCAGTCCATAGTGGATCTAACATAATAGTGAGATTCCAGTCCATAGAGGATCTAACATAATAGTGAGATTCAAGTCCATAGTGGATCTAACATAATAGTGTGAGAGTCCAGTCCATAGTGGATCTAACATAATAGTGAGAGTCCAGTCCATAGTGGATCTAACATAATAGTGAGAGTCCAGTCCATAGAGGATCTAACATAATAGTGAGATTCCAGTCCATAGTGGATCTAACATAATAGCGTGAGAGTCCAGTCCATAGTGGATCTAACATAATAGTGAGAGTCCAGTCCATAGTGGATCTAACATAATAGTGAGAGTCCAGTCCATAGTGGATCTACCATAATAGTGTGAGTCCAGTCCATAGTGGATCTAACATAATAGTGTGAGTCCAGTCCATAGTGGATCTAACATAATAGTGAGATTCCAGTCCATAGTGGATCTAACATAATAGTGTGAGTCCAGTCCATAGTGGATCTAACATAATAGTGAGAGTCCAGTCCATAGTGGATCTAACATAATAGTGAGATTCCAGTCCATAGAGGATCTAACATAATAGTGAGATTCAAGTCCATAGTGGATCTAACATAATAGTGTGAGAGTCCAGTCCATAGTGGATCTAACATAATAGTGAGAGTCCAGTCCATAGTGGGGCCAGCAGGAAACCATCCCGAGCGGAGACATGGCAGCAGCGCAGAGATGTACTCAACCGATGCACAGGCGAGCGGTCCACCCCGGGTCCCGAGTCTGGACAGCCAGCACTTCATCCATGGCCACCGGACCTGTGTGTCTCCCCCTCCACAAGGGAGAGGGGGGCAGAGGAGGAAAAAAACGGCAGATCAACTGGTCCAATAAAGGGGGTCTATTTAAAGGCTAGAGTATACAAATGAGTTTTAAGATGCTTCTACTGAGGTAGCATCTCTAACTGTTACCGGGAGGGACTGGAGCCCCAATAGAAAACGCTCTATAGCCCGCAGACTTTTTTTGGGCTCTAGGAATCACTAATAAGCCAGAGTTCTTTGAACGCAGATTTCCTGCCGGGACATATGGTACAATACAATCAGCAAGATAGGCTGGAGCTAGACCGTGTAGTATTTTATATGTAATTAGTAAAACCTTAAAGTCACATCTTAAGTGCACAGGAAGCCAGTGCAGGTGAGCCAGTAAAGGTATATACAGGTAAAAGCCAGTAAATTAGAATATTTTGAAAAACTTGATTTATTTCAGTAATTGCATTCAAAAGGTGTAACTTGTACATTATATTTATTCATTGCACACAGACTGATGCATTCAAATGTTTATTTCATTTAATTTTGATGATTTGAAGTGGCAACAAATGAAAATCCAAAATTCCGTGTGTCACAAAATTAGAATATTACTTAAGGCTAATACAAAAAAGGGATTTTTAGAAATGTTGGCCAACTGAAAAGTATGAAAATGAAAAATATGAGCATGTACAATACTCAATACTTGGTTGGAGCTCCTTTTGCCTCAATTACTGCGTTAATGCGGCGTGGCATGGAGTCGATGAGTTTCTGGCACTGCTCAGGTGTTATGAGAGCCCAGGTTGCTCTGATAGTGGCCTTCAACTCTTCTGCGTTTTTGGGTCTGGCATTCTGCATCTTCCTTTTCACAATATCCCACAGATTTTCTATGGGGCTAAGGTCAGGGGAGTTGGCGGGCCAATTTAGAACAGAAATACCATGGTCCGTAAACCAGGCACGGGTAGATTTTGCGCTGTGTGCAGGCGCCAAGTCCTGTTGGAACTTGAAATCTCCATCTCCATAGAGCAGGTCAGCAGCAGGAAGCATGAAGTGCTCTAAAACTTGCTGGTAGACGGCTGCGTTGACCCTGGATCTCAGGAAACAGAGTGGACCGACACCAGCAGATGACATGGCACCCCAAACCATCACTGATGGTGGAAACTTTACACTAGACTTCAGGCAACGTGGATCCTGTGCCTCTCCTGTCTTCCTCCAGACTCTGGGACCTCGATTTCCAAAGGAAATGCAACATTTGCATGGTTGGGTGATGGTTTGGGGTGCCATGTCATCTGCTGGTGTCGGTCCACTCTGTTTCCTGAGATCCAGGGTCAACGCAGCCGTCTACCAGCAAGTTTTAGAGCACTTCATGCTTCCTGCTGCTGACCTGCTCTATGGAGATGGAGATTTCAAGTTCCAACAGGACTTGGCGCCTGCACACAGCGCAAAATCTACCCGTGCCTGGTTTACGGACCATGGTATTTCTGTTCTAAATTGGCCCGCCAACTCCCCTGACCTTAGCCCCATAGAAAATCTGTGGGATATTGTGAAAAGGAAGATGCAGAATGCCAGACCCAAAAACGCAGAAGAGTTGAAGGCCACTATCAGAGCAACCTGGGCTCTCATAACACCTGAGCAGTGCCAGAAACTCATCGACTCCATGCCACGCCGCATTAACGCAGTAATTGAGGCAAAAGGAGCTCCAACCAAGTATTGAGTATTGTACATGCTCATATTTTTCATTTTCATACTTTTCAGTTGGCCAACATTTCTAAAAATCCCTTTTTTGTATTAGCCTTAAGTAATATTCAAATTTTGTGACACACGGAATTTTGGATTTTCATTTGTTGCCACTTCAAATCATCAAAATTAAATGAAATAAACATTTGAATGCATCAGTCTGTGTGCAATGAATAAATATAATGTACAAGTTACACCTTTTGAATGCAATTACTGAAATAAATCAAGTTTTTCAAAATATTCTAATTTACTGGCTTTTACCTGTATATATATATGTAGGTATATATGTATACAAAGGTATATACAGTATAGGCGTAATATGATCAAACTTTCTTGTTCTTGTCAAAAGTCTAGCAGCCGCATTTTTGTACCAACTGTAATCTTTTAATGCTAGACATAGGGAGACCCCAAAATAATACGTTACAGTAGTCGAGACGAGACGTAACGAAGGCATGAATAAAGATCTCAGCGTCGCTAGTGGATAAAATAGAACAAATTCTAGCGATATTACGGAGATGAAAGAAGGCCGTTTTAGTAACACTCTTAACGTGTGACTCAAAGGAGAGAGTTGGGTCGAAAATAATACCCAGATTCTTTACAGAGTCGCCTTGTGTAATTGTTTGGTTGTCAAATGTTAAGGTGGTATTATTAAATAAATGTCGGTGTCTAGCAGGACCGATAATCAGCATTTCCGTTTTCTTGGCGTTGAGTTGCAAGAAGTTAGCGCCGGACATCCATTGTTTAATTTCATTAATCTGTGTAAATATATTAGTCTGTAATTAAAAGGACTTGAAAGGACTCAAAACTCAAAATGCAGGACTTGGGACTTGACTTGAGACTTTCCAGTCTTGACTTTGGACTTGACTCGGGACTTGACTCAGGACTTGAGGGCAAAGACTTGAGACTTACTTATGACTTGCAAAACAATGACTTCTCAACTCTGTGGTAATATTCTTTTCACAAAATACAACCAATAGTACCGTTAAAGGGGAACATTATCACAATTTCAGAATTGTTAAAACCATTAAAAATCAGTTCCCAGTGGCTTATTATATTTTTCGAAGTATTTTTCAAAATTTTACCCATCACGCAATATCCCTAAAAAAAGCTTCAAAGTGCCTGATTTTAACCACCCGTCCATTTTCCTGTGACGTCACATAGTGAAGCCAACACAAACAAACATGGCGGAAAGAACAGCAAGCTATAGCGACATTAGCTCGGATTCAGACCCGGATTTCAGCGGCTTAAGCGATTCAACAGATTACGCATGTATTGAAACGGATGGTTGTAGTGTGGAGGCAGGTAGCGAAAACGAAATTGAGGAAGAAACTGAAGCTATTGAGCCATATCGGTTTGAACCGTATGCAAGCGAAACCGACGAAAACGACACGGGAGAAAGCGAGGACGAATTCGGCGATCGCCTTCTAACCAACGATTGGTATGTGTTTGTTTGGAATTAAAAGAAACTAACAACTATGAACTAGGTTTACAGCATATGAAATACATTTGGCAACAACATGCACTTTGAGAATGCAGACAGCCCAATTTTCATCAATTAATATATTCTGTAGACATACCCTCATGTCAGCAGGCCAGGGAAGCTAGGGTCGATATTCTTCTCTTGATCATCTTCGGGACGGTGTGAGCCAAGACATCCAGGGGGTTTAGCTCGCTCGTCTGCGGGAACAAACTGCCGCCATTGCTTGCCGTGCTAGCGAGGTCCTTTGTCCCTGAATTGCTCACACACTCCGGCAGATTCAATGGGGGTCCGGCGGCAGATTTCTTTGACTTTATCGTTGGAAATGCATCTGCTTTGAGTGTCGCAGGATATCCACACATTCTTGCCATCTCTGTCGTAGCATAGCTTTCGTCGGTAAAGTGTGCGGAACAAACGTCCAATTTCTTGCCACTTTCGCATCTTTGGCCCACTGGTGCAACTTGAATCCGTCCCTGTTCGTGTTGTTACACCCTCCGACAACACACCCACGAGGCATGATGTCTCCAAGGTACGGAAAACAGTCGAAAAAAAAACGTAAAATAACAGAGCTGTTTTGACCCGGTGTTTGAGAAAATGGCGGATTGCTTCCCGATGTCGCTCCGAGAGCGAATATTAGAAAGGTGTTTAATTCGCCAAAATTCACCCATTTAGAGTTCGGAAATGGGTTAAAAAAATATATGGTCTTTTTTCTGCAACATCAAGGTATATATTGACGCTTACATAGGTCTGGTGATAATGTTCCCCTTTAATGTTAAATCTTACTTGTGAAAAAGTAATCCCCCGATTCCTATTTTCAACAGTCCGCTCATTTGAGCAGGAAAACGTTGAACACCATCTTTGTTTTCTACCTGTCAACTTGTCAGTTTAGGCTGCTCGCCGGCTCCTCATCATGTTCTTTGTCAAATTGTTAAGAGTTTAGTCTTGTGTCATCTTCAGTGTTGGGTTAGTCACTGAAAAGCAGTAACTAGTTACAGTTACTAGTTACTTCATTTCAAAAGTAACTCAGTTACTAACTCAGTTACTTACACCAAAAAGTAATGCATTACTGTGAAAAGTAACTATTTAGCAGAGGTGTGGACTCGAGTCACATGACTTGGACTCGAGTCAGACTCGAGTCATGAATTTGATGACTTTAGACTCGACTTGACAAAATGTAAAAAGACTTGCAACTCGACTTCGACTTTAACATCAATGACTTGTGACTTCACTTGGACTTGAGCCTTTTGACTTGACATGACTTGACATGACTTGCTACTTTCCCCAAAACCCAAAGATGAAAAAGTTATTCGGGAGCGCTCCGTATTTTTCATTGTGTACTTGTCTATCAGCGTTGCGTGTGTCAGCTGGTGTGCTCTCAGTACAACAGCCAATCAAATTAGATCTACTTTGTTTTCATCACACAGCATTCATCCAATCAAATTGCAGGACAACCAACGAAGAAGACATGTCCAAACCACACGCCAGTGAACAAAAAATGATACCTAAAATAATTTTGTTTGGGTATAAAAATTACGAGGTGGTCAACACAAAATGGTTTGCAGTATGCAACACATGCGGTTCGAAAATGACTGATGGAGAGGCAACAACTTCCAACTTCGTCCGGCATTTGAAGTTGCACAAAGAACGGTAAGTTTTGAATGTAAGATAACGTTTATTGGCTAAGTAACGTGACTTTTATTTGCTGTGTAGTTAAATCAGTGAGGCTGTAAACTCACTGCTAACGTTATAACGTTATTGCAAACACGGGAATCTGTTGCAGTTCACTACCTTATTCATACTTTTTGTTCAGTGATTTTTTTTAAGCAGGGTTACGTTAGTCAATATATCACACGTAACGTTAGACGGCGGTCAGCAGCACTGCGTATTTTAGCCACCTAAAAAAAGACAAAAATAGTAAAATAAAGGTCAGTTAAAATGTATACTATATTATGAATATGTGTACCGTTTTAGCTAGCTTTCTGACATACTGTTGGTTGTTTACCTCAGTGGTCCCCAACCACCGGGCCGTGGCCCGGTACTGGTCCGTGGATCGATTGGTATCGGGCCGCACAAGAAATAATTATTATTTTTTTCTTTCTTTTTTTAATTAAATCAACATAAAAAACACAAGATACACTTACAAGTAGTGCACCAACCCAAAACAACTCTCTCCCCCCTTTTGTTCTGGGCATTGAACATGAAGACTCTTCCTTCACTGTTCCGAGTGGCCATGAGAGTCTTGGCAGTGCCTGCCTCCAGTGCTCCAGTGGAGCGAGTTTTCAGCCATGGTGGCATCATACTACGCCCCCATCGTGCACAAATGACTGACAGACTCTTGGCTAATTTGGTCTTTTGCAAATGCAATGCAGCATAGGGCCCTGACATATAAAAAGTACAACTTTTTTGTTATGTTCACGTATATGTCATGTTTTTTCAATGTTAACACTTTTGTACGAATAAGTACATTTGCACTTTATTTTTCAATGTGTTTGTTCTGTAAAGGAATGAGTTAATGTTTAAAATGACTGGTTAATAGTGCTATTATAAAGTGCAATGTCAGCACAATTTTCTTTCCTGCAATTTAAAATGCACTTGTTTTAATAAATAAATACAGCCTTTGAAAAGCATACACAATCTGTGTTAATATATTAGTTTGTGGTTAAAAGGACTTGAAAGGACTCGAAACTCAAAATGCAGGACTTAGGACTTGACTTGAGACTTTCCAGTCTTGACTTTGGACTTGACTCGGGGCTTGCCTGTCTTGACTCGGGACTTGACTCGGACTTGAGGGCAAAGACTTGAGACTTACTTGTGACTTGCAAAACAATGACTTGGTCCCACCTCTGCACACTACATACACAAAGTCTAACCAGGCATTTTCTTCCTCAAGTAATTCTTATACAAAATCATGTCTGAAACCCAGAACACTCTACACATTTCCCCAGTTTTAGTTTAGAGATAAGGAAAGATTGGCCTGGCCCACTAGCATCCCTCTTTATGTTTGTGAACTTTATAGTCTATACATTTAGAGTGATGTGATAATCAAACACTCTAGAAGTCTAGAATGAAAGAGTATATAAGAGAATTGACAGCAACGTTCCCTCTCAGGAGCGCACATGTGCAATTGCGCACTGCTCAAGCGTCCTCTGCGCACGGCAAATCTATGCCATGCACAAAATCAAATAAAAATTAAAGCTGCAAGCAGCGTTGGACGGGCCCGCGTATTTGGCAGGTGCTAGTCCTAAGTGTCCCAATACTTTTGTCTACTTTTAGTCTGAAGTGTCCCAAGACTTTTGTCTAGTGTACCTACCTTGTCTGCATTGTGTGGGCACGTTGGTGCTTCCTGCTTTTGAGCAGCCATCTTAAAAAAACAGCACCGCAGGAGCATCAGTGCAGCGGGTCTTTGAAGGGTCATAAAATCAAAACCGGAGCAGGTATCACAACTCTTTCACCAACTTTTAATCAGAAGGGTTCAATCTCTCTCCTGTGTTAGTTTGAAGGCGAAACAACAAACGCGCTCAGAGGAGATAATGTTTGAAGAAAGGTGACGGGTTTTTACAAAAATGTTGTGTTGAAGGGGGAATAGCAAACTTCCTGTTGATTTTTGCTGGGGGTTGTCAATTAATGAAATGTAGGTCTAAGTGAGGCCTACGGAGAGGTTTTTGTTTCATGTCTCTCCGACCTTCCCAGTGGGAGTTACAGGCAGGTTAGTAATTTATTTCTTCCGAGGAGCAGTTTTTTATCAGTTTTATTCAAAAATTGCTGTAGAGCGCAATTTTTGAATTTGGGGTTAGGTTTTTTCATTAGATCACAGTTTTAGCCAGTCCTGATGTGTGTGTTCAGTTTGGTGAGTTTTGAAGCATATTAAGGGAGTCAAATTACAGCTCAAAGAGGCAAAAGTGACTGTTTTTAGTACTTTTTTGTATTGAAGGGGGAATTGCCAACTTCCTGTTGATTTTAGCCCGAGGATGTACAATTATGAGAACTAGGTCTAAGTCAGACCTACATAGAGGATTTTGTTTCATGTTTTTTCGACCTTCCTAGGGAGAGTTACAGGCAGTCTAGTTTTTTTTTCTTCCTAGGGGGCGCTAGAGCGCAATCTTGAGTTTTGAGGTTTGGTTTTTTGATAAAAAGTTTTGCCGTAAATTACTGATGTGTGTGTAAAATTTGGTGAGTTTTGAAGCATGTTAAGGGGGTCAAAGTAGTGCGCAAAGCTGCGGAAGAATAATAATAATAATAATAAGAATAAGAATAAAACCTTAGAAATTCAATAGGTCCTTATGTCCCATTGCATAAGGACTCCCTGTGGGAGTCCTTTTGCAATGGGCCATTGCGGGCCCTAAAAATAAGCGCATAATTTTTCGACACGACACGGACACGACAGAGAAAACCGTTTTCGTCATCATTGTTCAAATATTGTAACGTCTGTCGAGACGCTTTGAGGACATGAATTCCATCCATCACTTTACTGAGCAAAACTCTTTACTGTCGGCCATAAACACATCACCAAAACATTAGTAAAAAAAATGATATCTAGCAAAACTGGTCATTTTCTGCAGTACAAACCAGACCAAAAGCAACTTTGTTATATCAACAGCAGCCGCTCGCTCTCTCACGTGCGCCAACACTTGCACATATGGCACTTAGCCAGTGATGCGTTTACAGCCACACAAAAAGTCGGACAACTCCAACACCACACATAAAGTGTCATTCCAGGTCGTTACACTATGATTTACCAATCAAATGTGTGCTTATTCTAGTGTCATTTATTAGGAATCTTAATTTATAAATATTAATTATTAAATGCTGTTAGTATATTAAATAAATACTAATAAAAATATATTTTTTACAAACAGGAAGTTGCAGGAATGTACACATGATCCCCTGCTTACATCTCATTGTGCAACATGTGAATGTTTTAATGGGAACTAAATGCAATGTCTGAAAGGGGTACAAATTATTTCCAAAGCAGGACCTCCACCCAGACAAACAATACAAGTACACAGTTCATGAAAAACAATATTTGTTGTTATTGTCATTATAAGTGGGCCTAAACACTTATATTAGAAATGGAAATGACTGCTGTCATTTGATTATAATAATAAGAGAATGTTGTCTGTCTATCTGTGTTGGCCCTGTGATGAGGTGGGGACTTGTCCAGGGTGTACCCTGCCTTCCGCCCGAATGCAGCTGAGATAGGCTCCAGCGACCCCGAAAGGGACAAGCGGTAGAAAAATGGATGGATGGATGGAGATGTAAGTTGTTATTTAGTGAGGTTTGGGACAGGTGTGCTGCTGGTGTAGCCACAGTGTGCACGTGTGATGTTGCTCACATGGACTCCACTCAATGCTCAGGGACTTTTTGCATTTGCTCACACATGAACAATTAGAGGGAACATTGATTGTGTCATGTCTGTGTGATCATGTTTTGTTTTAGTAATGTTCGGTTTAAATTTTGGACTTTTTGTGCACTTTTGTTTTGTTTTGTCACCATAGCAACCATTAGTTTCACCTGTCACGTCACGCACCTGTTCCACGTTTGGACTCATTGTGCACTCTTGTCACCATAGCAACCATTAGTTTTCACCTGTCACGTCACGCACCTGTTTCACGTTTTGAGTCACGCACCTGCTTTCACTAATCATGTCCATAGTATTTAAGTTCATTCATTTTCTGTTGTTCGTTCTGACGACATCACCACATTTATGCTCCTGCACACTCTCCACACCCTGATGACCCTTGCTACTCTTTTTTTCATGCCGGTTCCATGCCAAGTAAGTTTTTGTTTGTTAAGCCACAGTTAGTGTTTTGTTTAATTGTTCATAGTTTCTGCCAATGTGCAAGTTTTGTGTTTAAAGTCTAGTTTTATTCTCCGCCACTGTGCGCGCCTTTTGTTTATTCCTTTTTTGATAGTTTAAAATAAATCATGTACCCACCTTCAAGCCTTGACCAGTCCAGTTCATTTGCACCACGGGAGAACAAACCAAGCCATAGTCCAAGTCTTGACAGATTGACAGAGTGTGTACCTTCAGCGGTGAATGGTGGTGGTGGTGGAGGTGAAGTGGCATCAGAGTCTCTGTCTCTCTTTACTAGCTACGTCGAAGCATGTTGCTATGTAGCTTGTTTCAGCAGATTTGAATTGCTGTTTTGGGCAGTAGATGGCATCTTTGAGCCAAAGCACAATTTACATTTAACTAAAATGTTATTTTCTTTGTGCTCGACAAAAGAAAAGTAATGAAAATATCTCCATGTTAGCAAACTCGACTTCTGGCTCCGCCATGATCAGACACGCCCCCCCCCCCCCCCCTCGCTCCCCACACTCACACTCAGACACACCCACACAGAGCGCATGTCTCTCTCTCTTCTCCGGCTTGTGACACAAGAAGAATCAGAACGATGACACAGCAGCGCTCCAATAAAACACACTTTATACTACATAAAAAGTAACGTAAAATAACGCGTTAGTCCCAACACTGGTCATCTTGACTATTGTTGTACAGTCTGGGCGTCCGCTGCAAGTGGTGAGATCAGTAAGCTCCAGATTGTCCAGAATAGGGCAGCAAGCCTGGTTCTGGGTTGTTCACTAAGAACCAATGTGAACCAAATGCATATGCTTCTCTTTCCTGGCTAACAGTGCAGAACAGGTTGTCAGCTAATACTCTTATATTGTTCAAATCAGTAACCGGTAGTAAAACTCCTGCTTTTCTCATGGCCCAAATAGTTCACAGTACCCATACTTGCCAACCCTCCCGAATTTTCTGGGAGATTCCCGAAATTCAGCGCTTCTCCCGAAAACCACCCGGGACAAATATTCTCCCGAAAACCTCCCGATTTTCAGCCGGAGCTGGAGGGGGCGTGGCCTGGGTGAGGACAGCCTTTTTTCACAACAGGGTGACAAGAACTAAATCATCCAGACCAGAGATACATTGTATTATTATGTTTATCTTAACTAAAAATAAATATATTTATTCATTTAAAAAAAGAAAACTAAATAAATGTTTACTATATTTTGCTAAAAACATCAAAATTAATTGTATTTTTAATTGTATTTTTTCTGACTCCTTATTACATCCAGGCATTAGAATTATACATTAAAATAAACATATTTGAAATAATTAATTTTAAATTATCATAATAATTCATTTAAAATGACCATATTTAATTATTAAAATAATTGCTTGTTTATCAACAACTTTAGCATTTTATTCATTACATTTTGAAGCTCTCTGAAGCCAAGTTATGTTATATTCCTTAAGATTTATTTATGCAAGTTTGAAGTATCAATTATCTAAACACAGTTTTGTTTGCATATTTTCAGGATGTAGATATATATATATATATATATATATATATATATATATATATATATATATATATATATATATATGCAGGGGCGCCGAAAAGGGGGGGGTAAAGGAGACGGATTCTAGGGGCCCATGATGGAGGGGGGCCCAGAGAGGCCCCTAATGATGATGAAATTATAATACAGAAAAAATAATGACACTGTGTTTGGGGCCCTGTAAAGATTCTTTTAATGGGGCCCAAAATCCCTAGCGGCGCCCCTGTATATATATATATATATATATATATATATATATATATATATATATGTATATATGTATGTATATATATATGTATATATATATATATATATATATATATATATATATATATATATATATATATATATATATATATATATATATATATGTATGTATATATGTATGAAATACTTGACTTGGTGAATTCCAGCTGTCAATATACTCCTCCCCTCTTAACCACGCCCTCAACCACGCCCTGCCCCACCCCCGACCACGCCTCCACCCCCCACCTCCCGAAATCGGAGGTCTCAAGGTTGGCAAGTATGACAGTACCACTATACATAATCATAATACCAGGGCGTCCAGTGAGGGGCATTTTGTACTCCCTCGTCCCAGGAAGAATGCGTTGCGGAAAGCTTTTATTTATAGATCTTTAATTATCGCTCTGGAATAACCTGCCTCAAATTCTCACCGGCATTGAAAGTAAACAGGTTTTTAAAAAGAGAGTAATATTGTATCTGAGTCTTTAAATTTGTTTGCTCGTTGATGATTTGTTTGGTTTTGTATTGTGTAGTTATATTTATATTGTTTGATTGTTTTCTTTTTGATGCTTTTATTTTTTTTTGTATTGTGTAGTTATAATTATATGATTTTACTTGTAATTGTATTTAATTGTGGACACCAGGAAGACTAGTGGGTTGTTGAGGCAACCAGCTAATGGGGATCCTTAATAAAATCCCCACTTCAAGATGGCGGCCGAATTTCTCGCGTCACAGCAGCCAATGCTGCGTCTACTTATAAGATGTCTATGCTCCCACTGAGCATCAGAGGAGGAGGCGGATGCTGACCGGGGGTCCACGGAGCTGTGATGGGGCATCCACTTTTGACATTTCAACACACGTAAAGTGCTTAAAAATGTAGCACTTTCGATGACCACGTGACTTCCGGTACTGCGTGTCGCCTCCGCAGTGGGAAAAAAAAAAGTAGGACCAAAAAACATTGACGACATCAACGAATCAGAATCTAAAATACATTCCACGGCCCGGACGTGATTTAATTGAAGGATTAAATGACATTTTTGTGGCTTTAAACCAAAAAAAGGGGTCATGTGTTTTCCAAACCGACCCCCTTATTAATATGTGGTGCTACATTTCATGACGCTAGCAAGGAATGCGTGCAGCGAGTTCATACACACACAAAAAAAAAAAAAACCCAAAAAAAAAAAAAACCTGTTTGTCTTCTTTTGTCTGAAGAGTTGCTTTAGTTTGTGGAACTCTGACCAAACCAGTCCAGTCAGGCGCGAACGCCCGGAGTTGGTCCTCATTAGCATAGAGCTAGCCGTGAAGCTAACCCCGGCTCGGTGCCCTCGACCCTCGTCGTCGTCATTAAACATGCGGGGCCAGGCGCCTTCGCTCCGGTGAAGCTCGCCGACACGTCGCACCATGTCGGAGTGAAACCTGCGCCGGAGGCACAGCGAGAGGGGGCGGCCGCGGAGGAGAGACGATTGACAGCCACCAGCGACAACAATGGGGTATGTTTGTTTATTCGCTGCTAATGCTAATGCTAATGCTAAGCTAGCTCGAGTTTTTTTTTAAACATTTTTTAATTTTATAAACCTTGTGAATAGTGAATTTACAAACAGCTAAAATTATACACACAGCAAACTATAACCTGCTAGCCAAGAATATGCAACAATTCTTCTAAAAAAATATAATAATAATTTAAAACTAGGGATGTCCGATAATGGCTTTTTGCCGATATTGTCCAACTCTTTAATTACAGATACCGATATCAACCGATATTGGTATATACCAGGGGTCGGCAACCCAAAAATATTGACAGAGCCATATTGGACCAAAAATACAAAAAAAAAATCTGTCTGGAGCCACAAAAAATTAAAAGCCATATTACATACAGATAGTGTGTCATGAGAGGACTTAAAGGAAACTAAATGAGCTCAAATATAGCTACAAATGAGGCATTATGATGCAATATGTACATGTAGCTAGCCTAAATAGCATGTTAGCATCGATTAGCTTGCAGTCATGCAGTGACCAAATATGTCTGATTAGCACTCCACACAAGTCAATAACATCAACAAAACTCACTTTTCATGCACAACCTTAAAAGTTTGGTGGACAAAATGAGACAGAAAAAGAAGTAGCATAAAACACGTCCTAGAAAGTTGTACATGTAAACAAACTACGGTGAGTTCAAGGACCGCCAAAATTAGTGGGACAAAACGGCGCTCGCCAAATACTCGAATCAGTGAAGCATGTTTAATATAAACAGTGTGCTTTATAACAATTAGGGAGGTTTGTGTCATGTTTGTCCTCCTACAGAAACCATATTAAAACAAAAAATAGATTGTTTTCCCCTCATCTTTTTCCATTTTTCATACATTTCTGAAAAAGCTCCAGAGAGCCACTAGGGCGGCGCTAAAGAGCCGCGGGTTGCCGACCCCTGGTATATACAGTCGTGGAATTAACACAATATTATGCCTAATTTGGACAACCAGGTATGGTGAAGATAAGGTCCTTTTTGAAAAAATAAATTAAATAAAATGAGATAAATAAATTAAAAATATTTTCTTGAATAAAAAAGAAAGTAAAACAATATAAAAAACAGTTACATAGAAACTAGTAATTAATGAAAATGAGTAAAATGAAGTGTTAAAGGTTAGTACTATTAGTGGACCAATCATGTGTGCTTACGGACTGTATCCCTTGCAGACTGTATTGATGTATATTGATATATAATGTAGGAAGCACAATATTAATAACAGAAAGAAACAACCCTTTTGTGTGAATGAGTGTGAATGGGGGAGGTTTTTTGGGTTGGTGCAATAATTGTAAGTGTATCTTGCGTTATTTATGTTGATTTACGGTAATAAAAAACAAAAACAAAAAAAAAACGATACGGATAATAATAATAATTAAAAAAAAACCCGATACGGATAATAATAATAAAAACAATACCGATCATTTCTGATATTACATTTTAAAGCATTTATCGGCCGAAAATATCGGCAGGTGTTATCGGACATCTCTATTTAAAACATTTGTATGCACGTACAACACTTAAGACCTTCAGTATATCTGTATGTGGAATTAAATGATGGAATGGATTAAGCAAAGCGATCAAACAATGTACTAATATGATCCACTTCAAGAAAGTATATATTTATACCATGAATTGATTAACGTGGACCCCGACTTAAACAAGTTGAAAAACTTATTGGGGTGTTACCATTTAGTGGTCAATTGTACGGAATATGTACTGTACTGTGCAATCTACTAATAAAAGTTTCAATCTATCAATCAAAACTTAAAGTGTTTACAAAGTACAAAGAAGAAGAACCATGATAAACATTCTGAATGTATTTCATCCATCCATTTATTCATTCTCAAAATGATCCTACTCATCTCATCATATGAAATATGACTTCACCAATTATTTGTTTATTTATTTTTATTGTGATTACTTATGGAGTATATTGTGAATAAATTGAGAACAGGAAGTGAACAAAGGTTTTAGCGACTGTTATGTAAAAGAAAAGGGGGTCGGATTAAATAAGCTCCGCTTCTTCCTACTCCTTTTCGAACATGTTGAAAAGAAACTGGAAATTGTGACGTACCATGTTGTATGCTTGCATGTTCCAAATAAACTCAAACTCAACCTTTTATTTATAAATTTCAACATTTACAAACAAGTTGAGAAATAATAATCAAGGTAAGTACAAAAACAGTACACAAATAGTACAAAAACAGTACAAAATGGTATGAAAACAGTTAAAAAAAATAGTACAAAACAGTAAAAAAAATAGTATAAAACAGTACAAAAATAGTATGAAAACCGTTTTAAAAAATAGTACAAAACAGAAAAAAAATAGTACAAAACAGTACAAAAATACTACAAAAACAATAAAAATAATAGTACAAAAACAGTAAAATAGTACAAAAACAGTACAAAACAGCGCCAGGGGGGTTGTAAATTCAAAGTAACTCAAATAGAATGCAAAATATATTTTCAAGTTAGAGTTTTTTGTGTTTTTAAAAGCAATGGAAATTATGTTTGGAGTAAAGAACAACAGCCTTCCAGCTTGTATTCTTAGCTTATTTCAATTAAGAGGAGAAAACTATAATTGATGGTGGTTTTATTGATTTTTGAAATGGGTAAAGTAAGAAGGATAAAAAACAGTACAAAATAGTATGAAAACAGTTTAAAAAAATAGTACAAAACAGTAAAAAATAGTACAAAACAGTACAAAAATAGTATGAAAACAGTATGAAAACAGTTTAAAAAAATAGTACAAAACAGTAAAAAATAGTACAAAACAGTACAAAAATAGTATGAAAACAGTTTAAAAAAATAGTACAAAACAGTAAAAAAAAATAGTACAAAACAGTACAAAAATAGTACAAAAACAATAAAAAATAATAGTACAAACACAGTAAAATAGTACAAAAACAGTACAAAACAGCGCCAGGGGGGTTGTAAATTCAAAGTAACTCAAATAGAATGCAAAATATATTTTCAAGTTAGAGTTTTTTGTGTTTTTAAAAGCAATGGAAATGATGTTTCTAGTAAAGAACAACAGCCTTCCAGCTTGTATTCTTAGCTTATTTCAATTAAGAGGAGAAAACTATAATTGATGGTGGTTTTATTGATTTTTGAAATGGGTAAGGTAAGAAGGATAAAAAACAGTACAAAATAGTATGAAAACAGTTTAAAAAAATAGTACAAAACAGTAAAAAATAGTACAAAACAGTACAAAAATAGTATGAAAACAGTTTAAAAAAATAGTACAAAACAGAAAAAAAAATAGTACAAAAATAGTACAAAAACTATAAAAAAAATATAGTACAAAAACAGTAAAATAGTACAAAAACAGTACAAAACAGCGCCAGGAGGGTTGTAAATTCAGAGCAACTCAAATAGAATGCAAAATATATTTTAAAGTTAGAGTTTTTTGTGTTTTTAAAAGCAATGGAAATGATGTTTGGAGTAAAGAACAACAGCCTTCCAGCTTGTATTCTTAGCTTATTTCAATTAAGAGGAGAAAAGCATAATTGACGGTGGTTTTATTGATTTTTGAAATGGGTAAAGTAAGAAGGAATATAAAATACAAATGTATTTCAGTTTTAGGAGTTAAATGGTGGAAGAAGCTCAGTGAGGAGTTGAAGACATGTACTTCTTTGTTAAGGTTTAAGAAAACCTTGAAAGGTGAAATAATTGAAAATTATAAAATTATAGTAACAATTACTTTCATCCCATTGATTTTTTTTGAACGATCCAGGCAATCGAGTTTTCAGTGAAGGTATAGGATAGGCAAATTTAAATTATTTTTCTTTTCTTTTTGTGTGTGTATGTGTACGATTGTTAATATGTACTGTTAAACTGATCAAAATGGTCGATTGTATGACCGAAATAAACTTAATTCATTCATTCATTCAAAGTTAGAAGTTAAAGTAGCAATGATTGTCACACACACACTAGGTGTGGCGAAATTATTCTCTGCATTTGACCCATCACCCTTGATCACCCCCTGGAAGGTGAGGGGAGCAGTGAGCAGCAGCGGTGGCCGCGCCCGGGAATAATGTTTTGGTGATTTAACCCCCAATTCCAACCCTTGATGCTGAGTGCCAAGCAGGGAGGTAATGGCTCCCATTTTTATAGTCTTTGGTATGACTCGGCCGGGGTTTGAACTCACAACCTACCCATCCCAGGGCGGACACTCTAACCACTAGGTGGCCCTGTGATTTTATATCTCATAATTATGACTTTTTATATCATCATTTTGACTTTTTTATTTCATAATTTTAACTTTTATCTCATTATTATGACTAATTTTATAATTTCGACTTTCTTAGCTCGTCATTTCGATGTTTTAATCTCACAATTATGATTTATCTCATAATTATCTTATAATTATAACTTTATTTAAGCGTTTTGACTTTCCTTCTCATAATGTTGACTCTTTTTTTATCTCAAAATTATGACTTTTTATCTCATAAATTCGACTTTAAATGTCATAAACATGACTTTTTGTCTCATAATTATGACTTTTTACTTCATTATTTCGACTTTTTATCTCATAATTTTGACTTTTATCCCATAATTATGACTTTTTATCTCATAATTGTGACTTTATTTCATCATTTTGACTTTTTATGTCATAATTTCCACTCGTCTCATAATTTTGACTTTATTTCACCATTTCGGCTTTCTTGCCTCACAATTTAAATGTATTATCTCACAATTATGACTTTTTACCTCATAATTATACATTTTAACATCTCATCTAGATTTTATATCTCATGATTGACTTTTTATATCATCATTTTGACATTTTTTTATCTCATAATTTTAACTTTTATCTCATTATTATGACTTAATTTTATCATTTAGACTTTCTTAGCTCATAATTTCGATGTTTTAATCCAACAATTATGACTTGTATCTCATAATATAGACTTTTATCTCATAATTATAACTTTATTTAAGCGTTTCAACTTTCCTTATCTCATAATGTTGACCCTTTTATCTCAAAATGATGACTTTTTATCTCATAATTTCGACTTTATATTTCATAAACATGACTTTTTATCTCATAATTATGACTTTTTACTTCATATCGACTTTTTATCTCATAATTTCGACACTTGTCTTGTAATTTCGATTTTTTTAATCTCATAATTGTGACTTTATTTACCGTAATCATTTTGACTTTTTATGTCATAATTTCGACTCTTATCTCATAATTGTGGCTTTATTTCACCATTTCGGCTTTCTCGCCTCACAATTTAAATGTATTATCTCACAATTATGACTTTCTACCTCATAATTATACATTTTAACATCTCATCTAGATTTTATATCTCATAATTATGAGTTTTTATATCGTCATTTTGACTTTTTTTATTTTATAATTTTAACTTTTATCTCATTATGACTTAATTTTATCATTTAGACCAGGGGTCCCCAAACTTTTTGACTCGGGGGCCGCATTGGGTTAAAACAATTTGGCCGGGGGCCAGGCTGTATATATATATATGTATATGTATATATATTTTATCTCATAATTATAACTTTATTTAAGTGTTTCGACTTTCCTTATCTCATAATGTTGACCCTTTTATCTCAAAATGATGACTTTTTATCTCATAATTTCGACTTTATATTTCATAAACATAACTTTTTATCTCATAATTATGACTTTTTACTTCATCATTTCGACTTTTTATCTCATAATTTCAACTCTTGCCTCGTAATTTCGATTTTTTTAATCTCATAATTGTGACTTTATTTCATCATTTTGACTTTTTATGTCATAATTTTGACTCTTATCTCATAAATTTGACGTTATTTCACCATTTCGGCTTTCTCGCCTCACAATTTAAATGTATTATCTCACAATTATGACTTTTTACCTCATAATTATACATTTTAACATCTCATCTAGATTTTATATCTCATAATTATGACTTTTTATATCATATTTTTGCCTTTTTTTATTTTATAATTTTAACTTTTATCTCATTATGACTTAATTTTATCATTTCGACTTTTTTAGCTCATAATTTTGAGGTTTTAATCTCACAATTATGATTTATCTCATAATTATAACTTTATTTAAGCGTTTCGGCTTTCCTTCTCATAATGTTGACCCTTTTTATCTCATAATTATGACTTTTTACGTCATTATTTCGACTTTTTATCTCATAATTCTTACTTTCATCCCATAACTATGACTTTTTATCTCATAATTGTGACTTTATTTAATCATTTTGACTTTTTATGTCATAATTTCCACTCGTCTCATAATTTTGACTTTATTTCACCATTTAGGCTTTCTTGCCTCACAATTTAAATGTATTATCTCACAATTATGACTTTTTTACCTCGTAATTATGACACTCTAACCACCAGGCCACTGAGTAGGTTTTATATATATATATATATATATATATATATACAACAAACAAAGTGCAAAGCCATAGGCTCACTCAATTTCAGCAGATAACTTAAATTTGGAGCACAGCATCATCGTTTTCACTGTTTTTTTGCTTGTTAGAGGTAGAGAGTGTTTTAACGTAGAGTTGTAATACTTTTTTTAAAGGCACAAAAAAACAGGTCGGGTATTGAGAAACTTACATTTATGAATATAAAACTTAGCCAATAGTATAATGAGGTTGCAAAGGTAAAAAAAAAAATTCATACAGTGTAAATCCAAATAGCACATCTTTAAAACAAAGCAGAAATGTGTCATGAATATTGTCCAGGATGAAGCGACACATGCCCTGCCATAGTGATGGAGTGCTTTCACAAGTCCAAAACACACCTGTGGTCACACCTGGTGTCACACCGCCACTTAGCATGTTAGCACGCTTAGCTGACTCTACAGCTAAGTGGAGTGCAGACTAGTAAACGCTGGCAGGAGATTAAATCTGCTGCCGCTGAGGACAGCAGCTGTCAATAAATCCACCCGCAGACACTATTTTGTGCACACAAGGTTGCTGGTTTTAGCTTCGGGTTGGAAAAAAAAAAATGTTTTTGCAAACTTTTGACGTGTCTCTGACAGGGCCTGGAAAGAGGAATGTTGCCCAGCATTCACTGTCCTTATGTAAGACGAAAACACACGTTTTTTTTTTTTAATGCATTCTAAGTCTTAAAGGGAAACATTATCACAATTTCAGAAGGGTTAAAACCATTAAAAATCAGTTCCCAGTGGCTTATTATATTTTTCGAAGTTTTTTTCAAAATTTTACCCACCACGCAATATCCCTAAAAAAAGCTTCAAAGTGCCTGATTTTAACCATCGTTATAAACACCCGTCCATTTTCCTGTGACGTCACATAGTGAAGCCAACACAAACAAACATGGCGGAAAGAACAGCAAGCTGTAGCGACATTAGCTCGGATTCAGACTCGGATTTCAGCGGCTTAAGCGATTCAACAGATTACGCATGTATTGAAACGGATGGTTGTAGTGTGGAGGCAGGTAGCGAAAACGAAATTGAAGAAGAAACCGAAGCTATTGAGCCATATCGGTTTGAACCGTATGCAAGCGAAACCGACGAAAACGACACGACAGCCAGCGACACGGGAGAAAGCGAGGACGAATTCGGCGATCGCCTTCTAACCAACGATTCGTATGTGTTTGTTTGGCATTAAAGGAAACTAACAACTATGAACTAGGTTTACAGCATATGAAATACATTTGGCAACAACATGCACTTTGAGAGTGCAGACAGCCCAATTTTCATCAATTAATATATTCTGTAGACATACCCTCATCTGCGCTCTTTTCCTTAAAGCTGATCTGTCCAGTCCAGTTGGAAATGCATCTGCTTTGAGTGTCGCAGGATATCCACACATTCTTGCCATCTCTGTCGTAGCATAGCTTTCGTCGGTAAAGTGTGCGGAACAAACGTCCAATTTCTTGCCACTTTCGCATCTTTGGGCCACTGGTGCAACTTGAATCCGTCCCTGTTCGTGTTGTTACACCCTCCGACAACACACCGACGAGGCATGATGTCTCCAAGGTACGGAAAACAGTCGAAAAACGGAAAATAACAGAGCTGATTTGACTCGGTGTTTGAGAAAATGGTGGATTGCTTCCCGATGTGACGTCACAACGTGACGTCATCGCTCCGAGAGCGAATAATAGAAAGGCGTTTAATTCGCCAAAATTCACCCATTTAGAGTTCGGAAATCGGTAAAAAAAAAATATGGTCTTTTTTTCTGCAACATCAAGGTATATGTTGACGCTTACATAGGTCTGGTGATAATGTTCCCCTTTAAAATACAGCAAGTACGAGGTGGCTAACAATACACATTATTTCGACCTATAAGCCCTCTAAAAATATAAAAAATCCCGCCAAACTGAATATCAACCAAGTATTAGCTGTATTGTTATTATAAGTGCTAACGCAGATGAACTATTTTTTATTTTTATTTTATTTATTTCATATTGAGCTGCTGCATTGCCTCTGAGTTGGTAAAAGTTAATTCTCGATGATAAATCATGCCTCTCGCCTGGATAGTAGAAGGTTGTGGACGTAAATTGAGAAGTTGGTCGTCTTTAACGTTCAACTTAGACCCAGACATGGCGAGAAAGACACAAAAAGACGCTTTTTTAAAATAAGCCTTTATCCATACTTGCCAACCTTGAGACCTCCGATTTCGGGAGGAGGGGGGTGGGGGTGGGCGTGGCCGGGATGGGAGGGGGCGTGGTTGGGGGCGTGGCTAAAAGGGGAGGAGTATATAGAATTCACCAAGTCAAGTATTTCATATATATATATATATATATATATATAACAAATACTTGACGTTCAGTGAATTCTAGCTATATATATATATATATATATATATATATATATATATATATATATATATATATATATATTTATTTTATATGTATATATATATATATATATATGTATATATATATATATATATATATATATATATATATATATATATATATATATATATATATATATATATAAAATAAATACTTGAATTTCAGTGTTCATTTATTTACACATATACACACACATAACACTCATCTACTCATTGTTGAGTTAAGGGTTAAATTGTCCATCCTTGTTCTATTCTCTGTCACTATTTTTCTAACCATGCTGAACTCTGATGATGTGTGGCACGCACAAAAGTGCTTTCATCAAATGCACTAGATGGCATTATTGTCCTGTTTAAGAGTGTCACAACATTGCTGTTTACGGCAGACGAACTGCTTTACGGTAGACGAAAACGTGACTGCTGTTGTTGTGTGTTGTTGCCGCGCTGGGAGGACGTTCATGAAACTGCCTAACAATAAACCCACATAAGAAACCAAGAACTCGCCCTCCATCATTCTATAGTTATAACGTGATTGGGCAGGTATGCTGGTTATATTGTGGGTTAGCGGACTCAGGTCCTCATGGACCTGAGTCCGCCTGAATTTCGGGAGATTTTCGGGAGAAAATTTGTCCCGGAAGGTTTTCGGGAGAGGCGCTAAATTTCGGGAGTATCCCGGAAAATCCGGGAGGGTTGGCAAGTATGCCTTTATCTAAACGAGAAGCTATAAACATCCCAGTGAGAGCAGACATTGTACAGTAAGTGATTGTGTTATTATGTTTGTAGTTAGTTTTTCTTGCTTAGCACTTAGCAATGCTGCTACATGATGCTTAGTGTTTTACTAAATCTGGATCTGTTTAGCACTTGTAGATCATCGTCCTTATATATTCAGGATCCAAAATATCAGTTTCTGGATCATCATTTGTCCCAAAGTAGTCTCATGAAGTCTGCAATGATTAGTAGTGTTGTTGTCGAAGGGAATAGCGAACATTGTGATATTAGTACGTCGCCGTGTGCTTACAATTGAGCAAAATATGTAAATATGACATTTTATTATGAATGTAGCGTTACTACAGAATATACTCACTGCATGGATGTAAAACCGTGGAGATTTTTGGATGTTTTTTAGAGCCCAACAGCACATTTTGTCAAGATAAGCAAGTATTAAATACTTATGGTTGCATATTACTTACACATACAAAGTTTCCAAAGCATTCTAAGTCGTGAAATACAGCAAGTACGAGGTGGCTAACAATGCACATTATTCCGACCTTTAAGCCCTCTAAAATATAAACATTTATTGGCAGAAATAGTAGAAAAATGGCAGATGTTGAGGCGTACAGTCATTCTAAATAATCTGCAGAAACAACAAGGCAAAGTACGCGGCCATGTCAGCGTGGTTTTGGCAGGAGCAATAACCCTGCATTACTTGCTTAGCTGCTGCTCTGTCGCCATAGCAACCACCACGTGACACCTCCCCCCTCAACTCCCACCCACAAATCTGATCTGCTATCAGTTCACGCTCCCTCGCTGCAGGGAAACCAAAAGAAGGTTCTCCTAAAATCCGCCGATTCTTGTTTTTATTCAAAAGGCGCCGATATCACGATACTAGTGTTGGTGCGATACGTAGGTAGAAACGCTGCACACGCAAGTGTAAAAAGAAGTAGGGCTGCAATGATTAATCGATTGAATTAGTTAGAAAAACGCTTCGATTGATCAATCTTTTAATAGGTGTAACTAATAAACATTTACCAAATCTGTGCCGCATAGAAAAAGGTAAAACAAGTTGACTAAAAGGCAAAGGATGTTACAACATGGTCAATTGAAGGTAATATATGTGAATTACATGTAAAAGAAGGTAAAACAAGATAAATAAAAGGTAAAGGTAGTCAATAAAAGGTAAAAGACAGATAATAGAAGGGACAAAAGTAAATACAACATAAAAGACGATGAAAAAAAGAAAGTTAAATAGAAGGTAAAACAAGGTAACTAAAAGGTAAACGTAGTAAATAAACGTAAAATAGGGTAAATAAAAGGTAAAAGAAAGAATATAGAATGCAAAAGATGTAAATAAAGGGTAAAAGACGAATAAAATGTTAAAAAAAGGTAAACAGAAGTTAAAACAAGGTAAATAAAAGGTGGAGGTTGTAAATAAAAGGTAAAATAAGGTATATAAAAGGTAAAAAGAAGGTAAATGTAGTGCATAAAAGGTAAAATAAGATAATAAAAAGGTAAATAGAAGTTAAAACAAGGTCAATGAAAGGTAAAGGTAGCAAATAAAAGGTAAATAGAAGTTAAATAAAAGAAAGTAAATAAACGGTAAATACAAGGAAAAGAAGGAATATCGAAAGTAAAAGAAGTTACAAACCCCGTTTCCATATGAGTTGGGAAATTGTGTTAGATGTAAATATAAACGGAATACAATGATTTGCAAACCAATTTCAACCCATATTCAGTTGAATATGCTACAAAGACAACATATTTGATGTTCAAACTGATAAACTTTTTTTTTTTTTTTTTTTGCAAATAATCATTAACTTTAGAATTTGATGCCAGCAACACGTGACAAAGAAGTTGGGAAAGGTGGCAATAAATACTGATAAAGTTGAGGAATGCTCATCAAACACTTATTCGGAACATCCCACAGCTGAACAGGCTAATTGGGAACAGGTGGGTGCCATGATTGGGTATAAAAGTAGATTCCATGAAATTCTCAGTCATTCACAAACAAGGATGGGGCGAGGGTCACCACTTTGTCAACAAATGCGTGCGCAAATTGTTGAACAGTTTAAGAAAAACCTTTCTCAACCAGCTATTGCAAGGAATTTAGGGATTTCACCATCCACGGTCCGTAATATCATCAAAGGGTTCAGAGAATCTGGAGAAATCACTGCACGTTAGCAGCTAAGCCCGTGACCTTCGATCCCTCAGGCTGTACTGCATCAACAAGCGACATCAGTGTGTAAAGGATATCACCACATGGGCTCAGGAACACTTCAGAAACCCACTGTCAGTAACTACAGTTGGTCGCTACATCTGTAAGTGCAAGTTAAAACTCTACTATGCAAAGCGAAAACCGTTTATCAACAATACCCAGAAACGCCGTCGGCTTCGCTGGGCCTGAGCTCATCTAAGATGGACCGATACAAAGTGGAAAAGTGTTCTGTGGTCTGACGAGTCCACATTTCAAATTGTTTTTGGAAACTGTGGACGTCGTGTCCTCCGGACCAAAGAGGAAAAGAATCATCCTTATTATTCTAGGCGCAAAGTGTAAAAGGCAGCATGTGTGATGGTATGGGGGTGTATTAGTGCCCAAGACATGGGTAACTTACACATCTGTGAAGGCACCATTAATGCTGAAAGGTACATACAGGTTTTGGTGCAACATATGTTGCCATCCAAGCAACGTTATCATGGACGCCCCTGCTTATTTCAGCAAGACAATGCCAAGCCACGTGTTACATCAACGTGGCTTCATAGTAAAAGAGTGCGGGTACTAGACTGGCCTGCCTGTAGTCCAGACCTGTCTCCCATTGAAAATGTGTGGCGCATTATGAAGCCTAAAATAGCACAACGGAGACCCCCGGACTGTTGAACAACTTAAGCTGTACATCAAGCAAGAATGGCAAATAATTCCACCTGAGAAGCTTCAAAAATGTGTCTCCTCAGTTCCCAAACGTTTACTGAGTGTTGTTAAAAGGAAAGGCCATGTAACACAGTGGTGAACATGCCCTTTCCCAACTACTTTGGCACGTGTTGCAGCCATGAAATTCTAAGTTAATTATTATTTGCAAAAAAAAACAAACATCAAATATCTTGTCTTTGTAGTGCATTCAATTGAATATGGGTTGAAAAGGATTTGCAAATCATTGTATTCCGTTTATATTTACATCTAACACAATTTCCCAACTCATATGGAAACGGGGTTTGTAAATAGAAGGTAAAATAAGTTAAATAGAAAGTAAAAGACGGTAACTAAAAGATACAAAATAATATTGAGGGTAAATAGAGGCTCAAAGAAGATAAATACAAGGTAACAAAAGGTAAATAGAAGGTAATAAGGGTAAGGGCAAAGACAAAAATCTTAGTTTATTTGAAGTATTTCTCTAAAATACACATTGATGCTATAAAGTGTGTTGTATCTGATTAATGGAACAAACTCATCCATAGATTACTCAAATATTGGATCG
Source organism: Nerophis lumbriciformis (assembly GCF_033978685.3). Taxonomy (NCBI): domain Eukaryota; kingdom Metazoa; phylum Chordata; class Actinopteri; order Syngnathiformes; family Syngnathidae; genus Nerophis; species Nerophis lumbriciformis. The sequence goes on along the minus strand of NC_084558.2, from coordinate 49,822,488 downwards.
CTGCAGCCCTCAAAAGAAGCAAAGTGCTGTGAAAGGAATTATTCATCCAAGATGACATATAATAGACTGTCCATCACGTGACATCCAGTCCATTCCTGAAGGCCTCAAGGCTTTTCACAGGGAATAATAAAGGATTAGACTGGACAATGATCACGTCCACCTATTACATCATCTGTCACATCATCAATAATCATTGCAACAACATTTATTTTGGGACACAAAAGATTAGCATGTGTGTGAAACGTGTTCATATATATATATATATATATATATATGTGTGTGTGTGTGTGTGTGTGTGTGTGTGTGTGTGTGTGTGTGTGTGTGTGTGTGTGTGTGTATATATATATATATATATATATATATATATATATATATATATATATATATATATATATATATATGTATGTATATATATATATATATATGTGTGTGTATATATATGTGTGTATATATGTATGTATATATGTATATGTATATATGTGTGTATATATATATATATATTGTTTTTTATATATATATATATATATATAATTTTTTATATATATATATATATATATATGCCCCTTAAAAGTGCAGAAAATTGTTTTTTTGTTGTCCTGATTATAATAAAAAAAAAAAAAAGACAAATGAGTTGTTCTATGAGTTAATCTGTTCCAGGGTCAAACTGTGGCAACTATAAAGCATTTTTAACTATAGAGGCGTTTGAATACTATATTTGATTATATATAATATTTGAATAAAATATTTTATAATTTTTATTCTTGATCCTAACATTTAAATTTCATTTAAATAGGTAAAGTTTAAATATATTATCATATTGTAATTATATTTCAAAACATATTTTCACTTATTTGTAATAGCATATAATTTTATAAAATTGTATTGGTTTTATTTTTGACATTGTTTAAATTACTTTTTTAAGTCTATATTTAAATATGTGTAAGTAAATAAATCATAATGTAATGATATATTTAAAAAATATCATTTTATTGTAATTATAATTGTTGTATTAAATATTTTATTTCCAAAACTACAAAAAACTATTTTTTAAATATGTCAAATTTAAATGATAAATATAATTTTAACTGTAGAGGCAACACAAAGGGATACAAGTTTTTCACTCCTAATACCGATATTGAAGCCTTGAGTATTGGCCGATATCAATTTTGATCTGATAGGATATCAGCACAAATCATACATGCTTGTATCATTTAGTCGTGTGTAATGTACTTGATGACGTGAAGCAAAACACTAACTTATTTATTATTGACCGTCTAGAATAGACTTATAGCTGTCTTTACGTTGAAGTGGAGTGGTAATTGTTTTTGTAGTAGCCACAATAATTCATCAAAGTGAACGATGCGGACACGTTTGTCACTGGAAACCTTCTAATACACTTTTGTGTAAGTTGTATGCAAATATACTACTTGTTTATATTGACAAATGTGCTGTTTTGCACTGCAATATTGTTCTATTATTACTATGTGCTATTGTGTGCTTAGCTGTAGTGTAGCTGCCAGTAGCCTACCTATTTTCTGAAATGGGATCAGGTTGATAAAAGTAAAACTACTCACCCTGTGAGACATGATGTAAGGGGAACTGTCGCCCGGTGGCCTTTTATAGGAACTGCATGAGCCGCTCACTGTTGTGTGCTAATCGTTACCCTTCCCCCCGCAGCGAGCAGCCCATCTTCAGCACGCGGGCGCACATCTTCCAGATCGACCCGGCCACCAAGAAGAACTGGGTGGCCACCAGCAAGCACGCCGTCACCGTCTCCTACTTCTTTGACAGCACCAGGAACGTGTACCGGATCATCAGCCTGGACGGAACCAAGGTCCTGGATGACACGTAAAAACCCCCACAATGCTGTTTCCTCTGGCCTTGTTGTTTACACCTTGGTGAGGATCTGGATAAAGGTGCTCAGGCGCGCGTGTGTTTTCAATGTGATAGCACCGAGGGAACCGGGAGTACCTCCTATCGGCAGGTACTGATGTAATGCTAGCTTATTGAACAGTCTTGGACTCCGCAGTCTCCTCTTGGCTGCAGCTGCCCCGTAAACGCGGGAGACCCTCGTTGCACTCTGATGTTAGCATGCAGCTGTGGATGATGGCATGGCAGTTTCCACCAAAATAAACATAGCGTTAGCTTACCCTGTCGCGATGTCCACGTGCCCTCAGTCTCCATGAAGATGTAAATGCCTTGTTGCATTCTGATAGCATGTACTCTGGCTGTGGATGATAGCATGGGCAGTTTAAACAAAACAAAAAAAAAAGCACACTCGCTACTCGCTAGCTTAAGCTTACCCTGTTCTGTGTGGACTCCGCAGTCTCCCCATGGCTGCAGCTGCCCGGCACACGCAAGAGACCCTCGTTGCTCTCTGATGTTAGCATGTAGCTGTGGATGATAACCAGTGTTGGGTTAGTTACTGAAAACCAGTAGCTAGTGTCGGAGGCAGATATTTACATATATCCGAATTTAAGTGTTACTTCTTTTGATTTCATAATCATATTACAAAACAGCTAGTGTTTTTCTTCCAATTGTGGTCTTTTGGTTGTCTGCAAAACTGTGTGCTTAACCTTGAATGAGGAATGTTAGAGAGAGATAATGGACATTTGTTTTGGCTAGAGACACAGGACTGCCAGGGACTTAAGAGGGGAGAGGGTGATTCGGGGGGCAGACCATCTTAGCGGCGCAATTGAATGTTCTATGCTGGACTGGTCTCAAATGTATATATATGCAAAGCTTTGCAAATATATTACAAAATACCTATTCTGTCTCTGGTGGTTTTTCAACTCAGCTTTAAGTGTCGTAAAGAGCTTGGGAGCGACTTGTGACTTGAATTCCCTGGGAGGAACAACTGGTCCAAAACGCAACACTAGTTAGTTACTAGTTACTTTATTTCAAAAGTAACTCAGTTACTAACTGTTAATTACACCAAAAAGTAATGCGTTATTGTGAAAAGTAACTATTTAGTTACTACTTTTTTTTTTAAAGCTCCCATTAATGCCCTTTTAGCCTTCATTTCAGTACTGTTATTGCACTGGAGAATAATACAATGTGTTGATCAACTTGACATGCATTTGCATCACTGAACTCTGCTAAGCAATGTGCTCTACATACAACACACAAAGACAAAGATATGTTTCAAAGGGCCAATTTATTTCAGGCCAGAACAAATTGACAAAACTATGTTAGATAGCTGCATCATAACATACATAAGTAACAAACAGCATACAGTAATAACAACATAGCTGTAAACCAAGGAAGGCACATATGACATACATAAAGCCTAACCAGGCATTTTTTTCTCTCAAGGAATTGTGAAATAAAATCATGACTTCATGAGATCAACACTGTACTGAAGCTCAGAACACTCTACGCATTTCCCCAGTTTTAGTTTAGAGATAAAGAAAGATTGGCCTGGCCCACTAGGATCCCTCTTTATGTTTGTGAACTTTATAGTCTATACATTTAGAGTGATGTGATAATCAAACACTCTAGAAGTCTAGAATGAAAGAGTATATAAGGAAATTGACAAGAGTGTGTGTACCTTCAGTGCTGAATGATGAGCAGAGGCAGAGTTTGGAGTGTCTTCCTTAGCTCGCTTTCCATGTTTACGTCCTCACTGTCCAGGTACGTGAAAATGTTTTCCGTGCCATTTGCTGTTTGACGCCGCTATCATGCTAATTAGTTGCCTGAAAGCGGGTGACTCCACTGTAGAAATAGCCTGCATGTCTTCTAGCACATACGCTGCAAGGCTCTATCAATGTTGTCCTCGCTAGCAGTGCCTCCGTTAAAATCCTTAGGTGGAGGTGAAGTGGCATCGGAGTCTGTGCCTCTCTTTACTAGCTTCGTCGAAGCATGTTGCCTTTGTAGCTGTTTCAGCAGATTTGAATTGATGTTTTGGGCAGTAGATAGAATCTTTGATCCAAGACACAACTTAAATTTAACTAAAATGTTCTTTTCTTTGTGCTCGACAAAAGAAAAGTAGTGAGAATATCTCCATGTTAAGAAACTCGACTGCGGCTCCGCCATGATGTCTTGTTAGTAGACACAGAGCGCGCCTCTTCTCTTCTCCCCGTTGTGACTCAAGAAGATTCAGAAGGACGACACCGCAGCGCTTCAATAAAACACACTCAGAACTTCTGTCTCTAGCCGATACTACATAAAAAATAACGTAAAATAACGCAGTAACGTATCATGTAGCAACGGTAACTGAGTTACTGAATGTAAAAAATAACGCGTTAGACTACTCGTTACCGCCGATAATAACGACGTTACAGTAACGCGTTACGAAGTAAGTAAGTTAGTCCATACTTGCCAACTTTGAGACCTCCGATTTCGGGAGGTGGGGGGGCGTGGTCGGGGGTGGGGCGGGGGCGTGGTTGGGGGCGTGGTTAATATATATATATATATATATATATATATATATATATATATATATATATATATATATATATAAGAAATACTTGACTTTCAGTGAATTCTAGCTATATATATATATATATATATATATATATATATATATATATATATATATATATATATATATATATATATATATATATATATATATATACATACATAAATAAAAGAAATACTTGAATTTCAGTGTTCATTTATACACACACATAACACTCCTCTACTCATTGTTGAGTTAAGGGTTGAATTGTCCATCCTTGTTCTATTCTCTGTCACTATTTCAGAACACACACATTATACAAATATACATTATAAAATCAATAAGAAAACGGGAGCTCTAATTTGGGAGTCTGAATTAGGATCAGAAGTTCCTATATAAACATTGCGCACTCACGTCGCCTTTTTGTATTGATTACTGCAGCTGTGCACTGGATTCATTCACAAATACAAACTACAACTCACAAACACTTTAGAGTTAGGCTCCACCATCAGAATGTGTACTTAAACTTATAAAGATCACATGGATATTCTTCAGTGAGTTGATTCACCAAAACTAACCTGTTATACAGGAGGAAAAAGCACACAGGACGTTTCAATTGTTCACAGACTGGTCGCGCTCATCAGAATGACAAGACACTTCCGGTCTGCAGGTGATAGCATTCAATTGGGAAGAAACGCCCTACTGCCCCCTACTGACCAATGTGAATACTGATAAATGTGTAATGACAGCTCCAAAAACGAATTCAAACCACAAAATAAACTAAAAAAATAAACACAAAAATGTGACACATTATGGGTGGGTCACATATGCATGTACAACAGGCTGTCAACACGTCATTCAGGTCCGCATGGAGCTGGAGGGGGCGTGGCCCCAAGCTCCGCCTGAATTTCGGGAGATTTTCGGGAGAAAATTTGTCCCGGGAGGTTTTCGGGACAGGCGCTGAATTTCGGGAGTCTCCCGGAAAATCCGGGAGGGTTGGCAAGTATGAGTTAGTCCCAACACTGAGTTTAGACAAAAATAAACACACCTGCTAGCTTTAGCTTACCCTGTTGCGATGTCCTAGCTCTGCATTTGTGGACTCCGCAGTCTCCCCCTGGCTGCAGCTGCCCTGTACACGCAAGAAACCCTCGTTGCACTCTGATGTCAGCATGTAGCTGTTGATGACAGCAAAATAAACACTTTCTAGCGATAGCTTACGGTGTTGCTATGTCTTAGCGCTGTGTTGTTGGGCTCCGCAGTCTCCACTTTGCTTCATCTGCCCTCAGTCTCCTCGCCAGTAGGATTAGTTGAGAAGTAAACACAGGAGGGCCTGGTTCTCCTCCGTTGTAGCTTGTTAGCATGTCCTCAGTCCTCAGTGGGGCGGTATAGCTCGGTCGGTAGAGTGGCCGTGCCAGCAACTTGAGGGTTCCAGGTTCGATCCCCTAGTAACTGCCGTTGTGTCCTTGGGCAAGACACTTTACCCACCTCCTCCCAGTGCCATCCACGCTGGTTTAAATCTAACCTTGATATTGGGTTTCACTATGTAAAAGCGCTTTGAGTCACTAGAGAAAAGCGCTATATAAATATAATTGACTTCAGTCATAAGGAGACATGCTGGCAAGCGGCGGTGTTAGAGTGGTTGAAGTGTGACGTACGTTTGTGGTGTTGCCCAGGCCGTCATCAACAGCACCATCACCCCCAACATGACCTTCACCAAGACGTCGCAGAAGTTCGGCCAGTGGGCCGACAGCCGCGCCAACACCGTCTACGGCCTGGGCTTCTCGTCCGAGGGCCACCTCAGCAAGGTCTCCATCCACCGCCGCCGCCCGTCGGCGTGGGCGACGGCCAGTGACCGCGCGACTTTTCTTTCCAGTTTGCAGACAAGTTTGCGGAGTTCAAGGAGGCGGCGCGGCTCGCCAAGGAGAAGAACCAGGAGAAGATGGAGTTCACCAGCACGCCCTCTCAGGTAAACAAACATGGCCGCATTTTACGGCCGATTCTTCTTTAGCGCCCGTGCTACATCGCGCGTGCTAAGCTAACGCCCGTCGCCTCCCTCTGCCCGACCGCTCCACAGGGCGGCGCTGTGACACGGAAGGTGTTAGCGGCCAACAAACACGCTTTAAAGAAGGTAAACGTAACATGGCGGCCCCTCCCACTCTCAAACAAGCTCCTCCCACTTCCCGTTTGGTGGCATCGTCTTTGGTCTCATCTAATTTGACTTTCCCCCGTTAACACATACTTCAAACTTCCATCCATCCATTTTCTACCGCTTATTCCCTTTGGGGTCGCGGGGGGCGCTGGAGCCTATCTCAGCTACAATCGGGCGGAAGGCGGGGTACACCCTGGACAAGTCGCCACCTCATCGCAGGGCCAACACAGATAGACAGACAACATTCACACTCACATCCACACACTAGGGCCAATTTAGTGTTGCCAATCAACTTATCCCCAGGTGCATGTCTTTGGAAGTGGGAGGAAGCCGGAGTACCCGGAGGGAACCCACGCAGTCACGGGGAGGACATGCAAACTCCACACAGAAAGATCCCGAGCCCGGGATTGAACCCAAGACTACTCAGGACCTTCGTATTGTGAGGCAGATGCACTAACCCCTCTCCCACCGTGAAGCCCTACTTCAAACTTGATTATTATTATAGTTCCGCACGTTTCCCTTACACTTAATACGAGACGATCCGGCCAACGAACCCCCACATATGTCATACTGTCGTAAAGGTCTCGTTCGCGCCAATGAAGGTACTTTGAATTAGGAACATTTCGTGTTACCATGGCAACGCTATTCACAAAGTAAAACAAAAATGGGCCAATCGAATGGGTACATTTGTGAGAAATACAGTATATATTAAATTATTTTTAATAATATCAAAAATAAAAAAATGTAAAAAACTCTGTATTGACAGTTATTTACATTATAATATAATATTTAAATGTTACCTATTTAAAAATAAATTTTGTTGGTATTATTAAAATTATAAACAACAAATATAATTACAATAAAAACTTACACTTTTTAAAATGTCATCATTTCAGATATTTAAAAAAACAATTTCAATTTTATTAAAAATAAAAATGATAAAATATAATAAAATTATGTTATTATAAATAACACAAAATGTATGCCATTTGTATTTTACTTTTTAAAATATAATTAAAATGTTTTCCCTAACAGTAGCTCCTTTGAATTCCTTCTAAGTCTATAACAAGATCTGATAGCTCAGTTACAGCTCTTGTTATTACCAAATCTGTGTTGTTTTATGTTGCACCATTGCACCAAGAAAAATACCTAGTTTGTGAACCCGTTCTCAAACAATGGCAATAAAACGATTCTGATTCTGATTTTGATTTAAATTGTACATATGTAATTTTACTAGTATTAAAAAATAAAAATAATCAAATCCAACAATTTTAAATTAAACAAAAATGTATGAATTTTTATTTTATTATTTTCCAATCATAATTGTATTATTTATTAATTTACATCTTAAATATTTTAAATATACATAATATACACTTTATAATATAAAAAAATGTAAAACAAAATAATAAATAATAAAACTTGAGATAGACATTTTTATTTTAATGCATAACTACAATATGATACGTGTTCACATTTTTAAATAAATGTATTTTATTAGAATTAAAAATAAAAATAATAAAATACAACAATTATAATTAAAATAAACATGTCTATTTTTATTTTTAAATATAATTACATTATGATTTGAATATTATAAACATTACCGTACATATTTTAAATAAATATATATTTTTTATGATTTCAAACAACTGATATACTACAATAAAACTGGGAATAAAAAAAAAAAAATCCATCCATCTATCCATCCATTTCCTACCGCTTGTCCCTTTCGGGGTTGCGGGGAGTGCTGGAGATTGCGTGTCTACCGGCAATGAAATCCAAACGTTTGTGTCGCCCAGGAGTCCACCAGCAGTCTTGCCCCGCCGTCGCCTTTGACCTCTGAGAGCGTGAACGGCACAGAGGACGAGAGGGCAGCGCCCGACATGCCGCAGCCCTTTGAAGCCCGGGGCGGAGCAGAGCCTTCCCACAATGCACTTGTCTTCTCCCACAGGTGGGTGACGCACTTACAGTCTTACAATAAGAATACAAATGCTGCTTTCAAGATGTAACACAAACTACTTCAATAATAATACATTTAACAATAACAAATATATAAAAAAAAAAAAAGATACAACTTTTTTTTTTTTAAGTAACTATCGGTCATGATTGAAATAATACATTCATTCAATATGATTATTTAGGATCATATTTCGCAATTTCAATTTGTTTTTATTTAATTTGATTAAAACTACTTATGTAATTTATTAAATCATTTGGTCATGAATTAAATCATTTTAATTAATTCACATTTACCATAATTTACTCATATTTTAATTGTTTATTTAATTTGTAAGAAACAATGCATCAGAGAAATATCCAGAAATAATCCACAAAGTTTCTCTCGCATGATCACATGCAATATATTTCATATCAATAATACTCCTGTGTGTTAATATATTTTATTTTTATTTGTATTTGTATTTGTATTTGTATTTTTATTTGTATTTTTATTTTTGTTTGTCTTTATTTTTTATTTTATTTTATTTTATAATTTCATACAATTTTAATTTTTTTATTTGTAAAATGTGTCTTTATATTAGAAATATGGACATTTTGAATCATAATCTAATTTTAGAAATAAAAAACTAAAAATGTATCATCATATTTTATCATTTTTATTTGTAATACTAATTAAATGTATTTATGTATACGATTTAAATATTGTATCGTAATTAGATTTTAAACTACAACAAAAAAGTCCAATACAAATTTTTATATATTTTTAATATTAGCGTTCGCTTTTGTTACATTTTGTTTTTATTTTCAATATTTTTGAAATCAATTTTTATGTATATTGTGATTTTAATATTATAAACATTACATATTTTAAATAAATATTTTTTATTAATTTCAAACAAATGATATACTACAATAAAACCAAGAATAAAAAAATTATATCCATCCATCCATTTTCTACTGCTTGTCCCTTTCGGGATCGCGGGGGGTGCTGGAGCCTATCTCATGTAAAATTTGAATATATGAAATAATGTAATTATATGTACCTAAAAATATATATAATTATTATTGTTGTATTTTATCATTTTCATTAGTAATACTGATAAAATGTACTTTTTCAATAATTCAAATATGTAAAATCGAAATATTCTATCATAATCTAAATATATTTAAAAAATAAGATACAAATAACGATACGAATGCAGCTGAGATAGGCTCCAGCACCCCCCGCAACTCCGAAAGGGACAAGCGGTAGAAAATGAATGAATGGAAGGATGGATGGATATAATTTTTTTATTCTTGGTTTTATTGTAGTATATCATTTGTTTGAAATGACAAAAAAATTACATTTATTTAAAATATGTAATGTTTATAATATTAAAATCATAATGTAATTATATTTAAGAATAAAAATAGACATTTCTATTTTAATTATAATTGTTGTATTTTATTATTTTTATTTTTAATTCTAATAAAATATATTTATTTCAAAATATGAACATGTATCATATTTTAGATATACTTAAAAATAAAAATGTCTATCTCAAGTTTTATTTTTTATAATTGTGTTTTAAATTTTTTAATATTATAAAGTGTATTTTATGTATATTTGAAATATTTAAGGTTTAAATTAATAAAAAAATACAATTATGATTGGAAAATAATAAAATAAATATTCATACATTTTTGTTTAATTTAAAATTGTTGGATTTGATTTTTTTTATTTTTAATACTATAAAATTACATATATACAATTTTAATGGCAAACATTTTAATTATATTTTAAAAACTAAAATAAAAATGGCATACATTTTGTATCATTTATAATGACATAATTTTATTGTATTTTATCATTTTTATTTTTAATAAAATTTAAATTAGTTTTTCAAATAAAAGAGTAAGTTTTTATTGGGATTATATTTGTTGTTTATAATTTTAATAATACTAACAAAATGTATTTTTAAATAGGTAAAATGTAAATATTATATTATATTGTAAATAACTGTCAATACAGAGGTTTTTATTTTTATTTTTTATTTTTTGATATTAAAAATAATTGAATATATATTTCTCACAAATGTACCCATTCGATTGGCCCGTTTTTTTTTATTTGTGAATGCCACGGTAACACGAAATGTTCCTATTTCAAAGTACCCCCATTGGCGCGAACGACGGTATAACATATGTGGGGGTTCGTTGGCTGGATCGTCGCGTATTAAGTGTAAGAGAAACGTGCGGAACTATAATAATAATCAAGTATGTGGAATAATAATGTGGGCCCATAATAATAGTATTAATAGCAGCCATCTTGTAATATTGTTGTTATGAAGTGATAGCAACGTATGTTATGTATGTGCTAGCAAGCCGCTAACGTCTTCATGCGTGTCCGCAGCTCCCCGAGCGTCAACAAGCACTGGGAGGCGGAGCTAGCGGCACTAAAAGGCAACAACGCTAAACTAACGGCGGCGCTGCTGGAGTCTACAGCTAACGTGAAACAGTGGAAGCAGCAGCTGGCCGCCTACCAAGAGGAGGCGGAGCGGCTGCATAGACGGGTATGAAGGTCAATCTGCAAGTTTGCGCCTTTTTTTGTTTGTTTAAAAAAAAAAAAAAAAACTTGCGCAAAGGTGACGGAGCTGGAGTGCGTCAGCGGGCAGACCACGGCGACGAGGTCGGACAAGACGGCGCTGAACCGCACCATCGAGGAGCTGGAGGAGGCGCTGAGGAGCAAGGAGGACGTACGTGCGTGCGCACGCTCACGTACACGCCTGTCAACTCTGACCTCTGTGCCTCCTCTCTCGCCAGGAGTTGGAGCGTCTGAAGATGGACGTGCAGAGTGCCAACCAGTTTCACTCCCAAAGAGACTCGCTCACACACAAGCTGCAGGTGAGGAAGGGGGCGGGGCTTACACGTAGGGTTGGGCGATATGGCCTTTTATTAATATCTCGATATGTTTAGGCCATGTCACGATACACCATATATATCTCCATATTTTACCTTAGCCTTGATGCATATAATCACAGCAGTATGATGATTCTATGTGTCTACATTAAAACATTCTTCTTCATACTGCATTAATATATGCTACTTTTACACTTTCATGCAGAGAGGGAAATCACAACTAAAAGTGTATTTATTAAACAGTTATTAAGCAGTAGCACAAACATTCATGTCATTTTAAAACAGAAAGTGCAAGATTGTCAGAGACATTTTAAAACAAGCTATTAGTGCACTTTTGTGCATGATGTCACTAAGGTGACATATCAAAACAACACTATATTAAAGTGCACTTTTGTGCAAGATGTCCCTAAGGCAGCGTTTCTCAAAGTGTGGGGCGCGCCCCACTGGTGGGGAATAGAGACATGACAGGTGGGGCGCGAGGAACGGGAGGAAATTTCACTTTAAATTTTTATTTATTTTTTATATTCTTAGATTATTTTTTTTACTATGCTTTCATTTTCTATACACACTGTAAATCACTTTGTGATTCTGTCTGTGAAATCCGCTATATAAATAAATGGAAATTACCGGTACTTATTTTTACTGTAGGCTTTATATTTCTCGGTACGAGAGAAAGTTTGACAGACATAGCAACAGTAACAAATGGGGCCGGGGCTAAGCGGAACAAACTTTCACGCGGATTGGTAGCAGGCTAATGTGTGGGCCACAATTACACAAATATATACATTTGTGACTCGCACCTCAAAGGTCGTCGAGCCAGAGCCAGCGCCTGCAGAGAAACAAAAATGTGACGGGCACACACTTTGTCATTCACCGGGAAGCACTCGCGTCAAGGCAGCTCAGCCCCGAACTCAATGAGGTTTTAACAGATGTGAGCGCGGTAAATTTGATCAAAACACGACCACTGAAAGTGCGACTGTTCTCTGCACTGTGTGAGGAAATGGGAGCTGATCATACAGCCGTGCTGTTTCACAGTGAAGCAAGGTGGCTCTCCCGGGGAAAAGTGCTGTCACTCGCCCTTTTGATTTATTATTGAACTTGATGCAAGTTATAACACTTTTGTTTTATTTATTATTGAACTTGATGCAAGTTATAACACTTTTTTTGATTTATTATTGAACTTGATGCAAGTTATTTGATTTATTATTGAACTTGATGCAAGTTATAACACTTTTATTTGATTTATTATTGAACTTGATGCAAGTTATAACACTTTTTTTGATTTATTATTGAACGTGATGCAAGTTATAACACTTTTTTTGATTTATTATTGAACTTGATGCAAGTTATAACACTTTTTTTGATTTATTATTGAACTTGATGCAAGTTATAACACTTATTTGATTTATTATTGAACTTGATTCAAGTTATAACACTTTTTGATTTATTATTGAACGTGATGCAAGTTATAACACTTGTTTTGATTTATTATTGAACTTGATGCAAGTTATAACACTTATTTGATTTATTATTGAACTTGATTCAAGTTATAACACTTTTTTTGATTTATTATTGAACGTGATGCAAGTTATAACACTTTTTTTGATTTATTATTGAACTTGATGCAAGTTATAACACTTTTGTTTTATTTATTATTGAACTTGATGGAAGTTATTTTATTTATTATTGAACTTGATGCAAGTTGTACCACAGCTGCACAGTTATTTTATTTATCATTGAACTTGATGTTATTTTATGTTATTGAGTTTGAATGTATACAACTTGATGTTCAATAAATTTGAAAATGTTAAAGCTTGGCATTAGCGCTCTGTTGGAGCGATGGGGGCAGGTGGGGCTTGAAAACTCCCCCTTGTCCAAAGTGGGGGATGACAAAAAAAGTTTGAGAACCACTGCCCTAAGGTGACATATCAAAACAACACTAAATTAAAGTGCACTTTTGTGCATGATGTCCCTAAGGTGACATATCAAAACAACACTAAATTAAAGTGCACTTTTTGTACATAACGCCACTACAATAGTTTAAAACAAATAAAGTGCACTTTTGTGCAAGATGTCCTTAAGGTGACATATCAAAACAACACTAAATTAAAGTGCACTTTTGTGCATGATGTCCCTAAGGTGACATATCAAAACAACACTAAATTAAAGTGCATTTTTGTGCAAGATGTCCCTAAGGTGACATATTAAAACAACACTAAATTAAAGTGCACTTTTTGTACATAATGCCACTACAATAGTTTAAAACAAATAAAGTGCACTTTTGTGCAAGATGTCCCTAAGGTGACATATCAAAACAACACTAAATTAAAGTGCACTTTTGTGCATGATGTCCCTAAGGCAGTGGTTCTCAAACTTTTTTGGTCATCCCCCACTTTGGACAAGGGGGAGTTTTCAAGCCCCACCTGCCCCCATCGCCCCAACAGAACGCTAATGCCAAGCTTAACATTTTCAAATTTATTGAACATCAAGTAACATCAAGTTGTACACATTCAAACTCAATAACATAAAATAACATCAAGTTCAATAATAAATAAAATAACTGTGCAGCTGTGGTATAGCTTGCATCAAGTTCAATAATAAATAAAACAAAAGTGTTATAAATTGCATCAAGTTCAATAATAAATCAAGAAAAGTGTTATAACTTGCATCAAGTTCAATAATAAATCAAATAAAAGTGTTATAACTTGCATCAAGTTCAATAATAAATCAAATAACTTGCATCAAGTTCAATAATAAATAAAATTAAAGCTGCAAGCAGCATTGGTCGGGCCCGCGTATTTGGCAGGTGCTAGTCATAAGTGTCCCAATACTTTTGTCTACTTTTAGTCTGAAGTGTCCCAAGACTTTTGTCTAGTGTACCTACCGGTACCTTGTCTGCATTGTGTGGGCATGTTGGTGCTTCCTGCTTTTAAGCAGCCATCTTAAAAAACAGCAGCGCAGCAGCATCAGCGCAGCGGTTCTTTGAAGGCTCATAAAATCAAAACCGGAGCAGTTAGAAAAAAAGCGCTTCTGTCATTGTAATCACAACGGTTCAATCTCTCTCCTGTGTTAGTTTGAAGCCGAAACGACAAACGCGCTCAGAGGAGATCGTTTTTGAAGGAAGGTGACCGGTTTTTACAAAAAATTTGTTTTGAAGAGGGAATAGCAAACTTCCTGTTGATTTTTGCTGGGGGTTGTCAATCTATGAAATGTAGGTCTAAGTGAGACCTACATAGAGGTTTTTGTTTCATGTCTCTCCGACTTTCCCAGTGGGAGTTACAGGCAGTTTTGTAATTTTTTTCTTCCGAGGAGCAGTTTTTTTTGCGTTTTATTAAAAAATTGCAGTAGAGTGCAATTTTTAGATTTGGGGTTAGGTTTTTTTTTTAGATCGCAATTTTAGCCAGTCCTGATGTGTGTGTTCAGTTTGGTGAGTTTTGAAGCATGTTAAGGGGGTCAAATTACAGCTCAAAGAGGCAAAAGTGACTGTTTTTAGTACTTTTTTGTCTTGAAGGGGGAATTGCCAACTTCCTGTTGATTTTTGCCCGAGGATATACAATTATGAAAGGTAGGTGTAAGTCAGACCTACATAGAGGTTTTTGTTTCATGTCTCTCCGACCTTCCTAGTGGGAGTTACAGGCAGCTTAGTTTTTTTTTCTTTTTAGGGGGCGCTAGAGCGCAATTTTGAGTTTTTGGGTTCGTTTTTTTTTTAAAAGGCAATTTTCGCAGGTCCTGATGTGTGGGTCAAATATGGTGAGTTTTGAAGCATTTTAAGTGGGTCAAATTAGTGCTCAAAGAGGCGGCGGAAGAAAAAAGAAAGAATAAAGAATAAAACCTTACAAATACAATAGGTCCTTATGTCCCATTGCACTTATGCAATGGGCCATGCGGGCCCTAATAAAAGTGCCACTTTGCAATCTTTGCAAAAAAAGAGGAGCTATGCATTTGGCAAGACAGGGCAAGTGACAGCACTTTGCCTCGGGAGAGCCACTTTGCTTCACTGTGAAACAGCACGGCTGTGTGATCAGCTCCCATTTCCTCACACAGTGCAGAGAACAGTCGCGCTTTCAGTGGTCGTGTTTTGATCAAATTTACCGCGCTCACAACATGTTAAAACCTCATTGAGTTCGGGGCTGAGCTGCCTTGACGCGAGTGCTTCCCGGTGAATGACACAGTGTGTCCAATGCGCATTTGGCGCAACCCTCTTTATTAGAGCCTGCAGCCTGTTTCTTGACCCTGCCATGGTCTGTGCGCCATCAGAGCAAAAGCCCACAAAGTTTTCCCATTTAAGGTCGTGTTCTTTGAGGAAACTGTCCATTATCTTGAACGGCTCATCAGCAGTGGCTCTATTTTTGATGTATTTGCAAAACAGCAAATCCTCGCACAGTGACTCGCCATTCACAAAGCGGACGTATGCGATGAACAGGCAGTCTTTATTGCTGTCAGTAGCTTCGTCCACTTGTAAAGCAAAACCACTTTCTTTTCATTTGTCTACAAGTTGTTCCTCAAGATCACTTGCAATGTCGCATATACGTCTCGCCACTGCGTCGTTTGACAGTGGGACAGCTTTTAATTTTGCTGCGCTTGTCTCGTCAAATTTGTTCCGCTTAGCCACGCCCCCATTAGTTACTGTTGCTATGTCTGTCAAACTTTCGCTCCTCCCTAGAAATTTAAAGCCTACAGGAAAAATAAGTAATTTACATTTCTTTATATAGCAGATTTCACAGACAGAATCACAAAGTGATTTACAGTGTGTATAGAAAATGAAAGCATAGTAAAAAAGAAATCTAAGAATATAATAAAAAATAAAGTGAAATTTCCTCCCGTTCCTCGCGCCCCACCTGTCATGTCTCTTTTCCCCACCAGTGGGGCGCGCCCCACACTTTGAGAAACGCTGCCCTAAGGTGACATATCAAAACAACACTAAATTAAAGTGCACTTTTGTGCATGATGTCCCTAAGGTGACATATCAAAACAACACGTTACCCATGTTGCTACCTCTCTGCTCGGCGAGGGTATGACGTTGCACGCGCGACAGTATGTGACGTATGTAAGAAGGTGCGCTTGTTTTATGTCTCTGTGAGAAGGAGAGACAAGAGTGACAAATGCCTGTAGTGTAATGTCTGCAGCTAAAAGCAACTGCGTGAGAACGTGTACTCCAATATCACCATATAGTCATTTTCTATATCGCACAGCAGTGTTTCCCACAGGACAGGCATCTATTTGTGGTGGTGTGGTCAGGGTGTGGGGGGTGGCGGCGGCAGCGGCGATGACTAAGAAGAACGCGGAGTTGGAATATAATTACAACATTTTATGTACATATTTATATACAGATTTGAACAATTAGTGATTCACTGAAATATATTTATTAATTGTGGTTCTTACAAAAAATATATCTTATAAAATATAAAAGCTAAAATGTCTCTTAAAGCTCTGCCCCTTTAATTAGTGAATACTAAATAATTTAACTTTAGCCTACTACTACAACCATATTATTTACCAGCAACATGAAGTGAAACAGAGGCAGAGGTGTCCTGCCACAGTCAGTCAACCTCCTCCTCCTCCTCCTCCTCCTCCTGCTGCTGCTGAACAGGTCGCACCTGTGGTCCGGACTGTAGGCCTACCTCCTCTCCAAGTCGAGCCCTTTTCGGCCATTGAAAATATTTTTCTATACTCATCTGTGTGCAGGAGTGAACATCCAACATTAGAATTTATTACTAACGAGCAGAAGCGCTCTATGTACAGTGCCGTCTAACCTTAAGCGGCAGCAGCTCAACACATGCAGGGTTCAACGTTAAGGTTTTTTTCTACTTGCCTGACTTCTCAAATCTACTTGCCCCAATATTTTTACTTCTCCTGCCTAGGTTTTTTTTCTGGCTGTGTAGTGCTCATGGCTTATATCTTACTAAAATTCTTCCCGTTGACTATTTACAACACTACACAGTATTTATTATTATTATTATTATTATTATTATTATCTATAATTACATTTAAATGGCATTGCATACATGTAAAATTAAATGCTATTTTAATTATTTGACCAGTAGCAGTTACACCTATCCGAACAGGTCAGCCACCTGTTTAAAGCCCGATTACAGTTGAAATCTTGAAATGAAGGGCCTTTAATGGCCAAAACATTAACCTGGACAACATTTTAACAGCTGGTTGGCTCAGATTTTATTCTTTTCATTGCATTCACATGCTGCAGTGGACAATTTAGCTTCAGTCCATGTGTGTTTATTGACAGTCAAACAGCGGCGGTGTTAATGAAGCAGCGTCAGTGAAACGCTCGGTGAAATCGCGGATTAACGTTAAATATATGACGAGCCGCGAGCGATGCAGCTATAACCTGTCTACCTATAACACCTGTAAAAATGAAGCAATGCTACCACGCTAGCAAGCGTTAGCTAGCCGGCTATGAGCCACCAAGCTGCTAACTATCGCCAAAAGGCACCATTTAAGTTTTTTTCCCTATGGCATCCTGGATCAAGGCTTTCAGCAGCTTTTGGACGTTTGAGGTAGAAACGTAGGAAGCGCCATCATTATGAAAAGCAGCCGGCGAGTATTTTAATCCCGTCCATCCCTCTTCTTCTTCGTCTTCTTCTTCTTCTGGCCCACCAGGTGAATTAAGTGCTATTGGCGGAGTTACAATGCATAGTAGGCTACCGCCACCTACTGCACCGGAGGTGTAACTACAAGCAACATTCACAGACAGTCCCATTGCTTTTATGAGCGGTCGAGCGAGTCAAAAGCCGAAAAATCCATTTGTGGCGGACGTAATTCTTTCGTGGCGGGCCGCCACAAATAAATGAATGTGTGGGAAACACTGCACAGAGACAAACCCGCGATATATCGCCCAGCCCTACTTACACGGGACGTGGGAGTCGGTAACGGAGCCTTGTCCACCCGCAGACGGTGGAGCAGATGAACCAGGCGCTGGAGGCCCAGCTGGGCGAGCTGGAGCAGCGCGTGGAGGCCGACCGGCGCGAGAGGGAAACCTTCCGGCAGAGTCTGCGCTCGCTGCTGCAGCTGCTGGACGGCAAGATCCTGGAGCTCAGCCAGCTGAGGGAGGCGCTGGCCAAACTGCTGGAGTGCAGCTAAGGCGGCCGACATCTTTGTTTACACCTTCCGTTCGCCACGTTTACAAGAGCCAAGTCCGAGCGGCTTGGATCCCACTTGCCTTCCTGCAACGTTTGATGATTTGTCTTGTCTTTTCCTATGACATCAGCAGCCAAAAGCCAGGACTTGCGCCAAGGTACGCTCTTCTCTGGCCGCGCACAGGAGGGCGCCAGTGAGCAACACTTTCAGGTACTTTCACTTTCTGGTGCACGCGTTCCAAAAAAAAGACTTTTTTCTTCTTCTTCTTGTTGCCACTAAATCTCTGGTACTTTTTAGTTACTATTTAAAACTGGCAATATTTTCCACTATTTATCAAAGGTTCTGAGATTTTTGTGTTTGATTTTTTTTTTGCCAAATATTTTCCTTTTTTTTGTCGATGTTGCCTTTTGGTAGCGAGATGTTTTTTTGTTTTTTTTCTTCCTCTTGCCAAAAATGAGAAACACTTTTGCTATTCAAGGGCTCGTCGTTGCTTTGAGAGACTTTGTGAATAAACCGCTGGCGTGGAAACGCTCACTAAATTGTGACTTCTCACTTTCTAGTAAAAGACATCAAAACAATCGTCTTTTTTTTTAGTTGGTGATAAACCACAACAAATTACCGTATTTTCCGCACTATAAGGCGCACCTTCAATGAATGGCATATTTCATAACTTTGTCCACCAATAAGCCGCCCCGGACTATAAGCCGCGCCTACGCTGCGCTAAAGGGAATGTCAAAAAAACAGTCAGATAGGTCAGTCAAACTTTAATAATATATTAAAAACCAGCGTTCTAACAACTCTGTTCACTCCCAAAATGTACGCAAATGTGCAATCACAAACATAGTAAAATTCAAAATAGTGCAGAGCAATAGCAACATAATGTTGCTCGAACGTTAATGTCACAACACACAAAATAAACATAGCGCTCACTTTCTGAAGTTATTCTTCATTCGTAAATCCTTCGTCTTCGGTGTCCGAAGTGAAAAGTTGGGCAAATGTGAGATCCAAAATGGACGGTTCCGTCTCGTCGAAGTCATCGGAGTCAGTGTCACTGTTATCCAGCAGTTCTGTGAATCCTGCCTTCCGGAAAGCTCGGACCACAGTTGTGACCGAAATATCTGCCCAGGCATTTACGATCCACTGGCAGATGTTGGCGTCGTCTGGCGCTGCCTCCGTCTTAGTGAATGTGTGTTCGCCTTCTGTCATCCATTGTTCCCACGCAGTTAGCAGTCTAGCTTCGAGTGCCCTGTTGACACCAATATCTAGCGGCTGGAGGTCTTTTGTCAATCCACCCGGAATGACGGCGAGTATTGAATTAAGCGCGTAAGCGTGTCTCTTAACGTGATGTTATGAGCTAGCAAATATAACAACTACACTACCCAGCATGCAACGATAGTTACGAGCATGCGCGGTAGCCCTGAGAAGCGTTGTATGCTGGCAGTTAGAATGTGGTTATGAGCACGCTGTGAGTAAACGTTGAGAACTCAGTTAACACGCCTCGTCTGCATTATTTATAATTAGACAGACAACACACTTAATAGGAGCCATTTTGGGGTCTTTACATAAACACACAAATGGAAATGAAACGTCACATATCCCAGCATGCACCGCGCGCTTCTTCTTCTTCCGGGGGCGGGGCGGGTGGTTGCTTACAGTACAAGAAGAAGCGCTTCCTCTTCTATGGGGGCGGGTGCTTACCTTGGCGGTTGCTTGCGTAGAAGAAGAAGCGCTTCCTGCTCTACCGGGAAAAAAGATGGCGGCTGTTTACCGAAGTTGCGAGAACGAAACTTTATGAAAATGAATCTTAATATTTATCCATATATAAAGCGCACCGGGTTAAAAGCCGCACTGTCAGCTTTTGAGTAAATTTGTGGTTTTTAGGTGCGGCTAATTGTGCGGAAAATACGGTAGATGAGGCAATTCCTGAAGGAATTGCGTGTGAATGCTCCAATGCTGAAGAACTGGACAGAATGTAGTATGAATGTAAGAATAGTTTGAATGTTGGAATGGTTTGAATGTTGAAGAGTTTGAATTTCCAGGAAAAAACGGAATTTGGTTTGTAACTTGGGAAAGTGTTAGTTTGAATGTCCAGGATGAGTAGAATGTGTTGATGTTGGAATGGTTTAAATAGGTTGAAAAATGGCCCATTCATTTCAATAGGAACTTTCTTGGAAATTTGGAAATTTCTGGAAAAGCAGGATTTGAAAAAAATTAATAAATAGCATGTACCGTATTTTTAGGACTATAAGTCGCAGTTTTTTTCATAGTTTGGCCGGGCTCCAGTGCGATTTATATGTTTTTTTCCTTCCTTATTATGCATTTTCGACAGGTGCGACTTATACCGTATTTTCCGCACTATTAGCCGCACCTAAAAACCACAAATTTACTCAAAAGCTGACAGTGCGGCTTATAACCCGGTGCGCTTTATATATGGATTAATATTAAGATTCATTTTCATAAAGTTTCGGTCTCGCAACTACGGTAAACAGCTGCCATCTTTTTTCCCCGTAGAAGAGGAAGTGCTTCTTCTTCTACGCAAGCAACCGCCAAGGTAAGCACCCGCCCCCATAGAACAGGAAGCGCTTCTTCTTCTACTGTAAGCAACCACCCGCCCGCGTAGAAGAAGAAGAAGCGCGCGGATATCACGTTTCATTTCCTTTGTGTGTTTACATCTGTAAAGACCACAAAATGGCGACAGGTTTCCGGTTCATGAAAAGACGCAATCTCTCCATCCGCACACGGACTACTATTTCACAGCAACTGCCTAAAGACTTTCAAGAAAAGCTGGCTACTTTCCGTGCATATTGTAAAAACAAGATAGCTGAAAAAAAGATCCGGCCAGAGAACATTATCAACATGGACGAGGTTCCACTGACTTTTGATATTCCTGTGAACCGCACTGTGGATACAACGGGAGCACGTACGGTGAATATTCGCACCACAGGGAATGAGAAGTCATCCTTCACTGTGGTTCTAGCTTGCCATGCTAATGGCCAGAAACTTCCACCCATGGTGATATTCAAAAGGAAGACCTTGCCAAAAGAGACCTTTCCAGCCGGCGTCATCATAAAAGCTAACTCGAAGGGATGGATGGATGAAGAAAAGATGAGCGAGTGGTTAAGGTAAGTTTACGCGAAGAGGCCGGGTGGCTTTTTTCACGCAGCTCCGTCCATGTTGATATACGACTCCATGCGCGCCCACATCACGCTGGTTTTTAATATATTATTAAAGTTTGACTGACCTATCTGACTGTTTTTTTGACATTCCTTTAGCGCAGTTAGATGCGGCTTACAACACGGGGCGGCTTATAGGTGGACAAAGTTTTGAAATATGCCGTTCATTGAAGGCGCGGCTTATAACCCAGGGCGCCTTATGGTGCGGAAAATACGGTACTCCGAAAAATACGGTATGTCCTTAATTAACTGAATTGGTTGGTGTTGGAATTGTTTAAATCGGTCAAGAAATGTTGAAGTAGTAACACTTTTTATTTGAGAAATTCCTGGAATTTCGGGAATTTTTCTAGTGTCTTAACCAACTTGTTCTTTGTCCTAACGATGAGTGTTTTGACAGTTGAATTGAGTTGAAAAATGTGAAAGGAGTCATCGCACTAAAACAAGTTGGAAATAGGTTCCCAAAAAAAAGGAAATTCCTGGAAATTTTTTGAACGTGGAAAAATGATAGTTTGAATGTCCATGATGAGTTGAATGTGTTGAAGGTGGAATGGTTTGAATCGGTTGAAAAATGTGGAAGTTTGAAAAATGTCCCATTCATTTCAATGGGAATTTCATGGAATTTCGGGAAAAGTGGGATTTTTTGGGAAAATGTTAAAAGACTTGAATGAGTTAAAATGGTTGGTGTTGAAATTTTTAAAACAGTTGAGAAATGTTGAAGTAGTAACATGTTGAATTGAGAATTGGTAATATGGAATTCGTGGAATTTCGGGAAAACTGGGAATTTTTCCAGTTCAAAAAACAACTTAGTTTTTTTGTCCTGATTAAGGGAAATGTTTTGACTGTGGAACGGTTGAAGTGTGTGAAAAATGTGGAAGGAGTAGTCGCCAGAAAAAAGGGTGGACATAGGGCTTTGGAAAACCAGGAATTCTGGAAAATCCTGGACATTTTTTGAACTTGGAAAAAGGGTAGTTTGAATTTCCAGGATGGCGGAATGTGTTGAAGGTGGAATAGTTTGAATGGGTTGAAACGTGGGAATTGTGCAACTTGGAAAAATGTTTCATTCATTTCAATGGGAACTTCCTGGAAATTTGGGAATTTCGGGAAAAGTGGGATTTTTTGGGAAAATGTTAAAAGACTTGAATGTTCTGAATGGTTGGTGTTGAAATTTTCAAAACGGTCGAGAAATGTTGAAGTACTAACATGTTGAATTGAGAAATGGTAATATATGGAATTCCTGGAATTTTGGGAAAAACTGGGAATTTTTCCAGTTCAAAAAACATAGTTTTTTGTCCTGATTAAGAGGAATGTTTTGACGGTGGAACGGTTGAAAAATGTGGAAGGAGTAGTCGCCAGAAAAAAGGGTGGACATAGGGCTTTGGAAAACCAGGAATTCTGTAAAATCCTGGACATTTTTTCAACATGGAAAAAAAGTTGTTTGAATTTCCAGGATGACGGAATGTGTTGAAGGTGGAATGGTTTGAATAGGTTGAAACATGTGGGAATTGTGCAACTTGGAAAAATGTCTCATTCATTTCAATGGGAACTTCCTGGAAATATGGGAATTTCGGGAAAAGCAGGATTAAAAAAAGTAAAAATAAATAGCATGAATGTCCTTAACGAGCTGAATTGGTTGGTGTTGGAATTGTTTAAATCGGTCAAGGATGTTTTGAATCAGTTGAAAAATGTGGAAGTTTGAAAAATGTCCCATTCATTTCAATGGGAATTTAATAGAAATGTGGGAATTTGGGGAAAAGTGGGATTTTTTTGGGGGGAAAATGTTAAAAGACTTGAATGTTCCAAATGAGTTGGTCTTGACATTATATTGACGTAGCATGTTGGATTGAGAAATGGTATGGAATTCCTGGAATTTTGGGAAAACTGGGAATTTTTCCAGTTCAAAAAACAACTTTGTTTTTTGTCCTGATTAAGAGAGGGTGGAATGGTTGAAAAATGTGGAAGGAGTAGTCACCAGAAAAAAGGGTGGAAATAGGGCTTTAGAAAACCAGGAATTCTGGAAAATCCTGGACATTTTTTGAACTTGGAAAAAGGGTAGTTTGAATTTCCAGGATGGTGAAATGTTTTGAAGGTGGAATGGTTTGAATCGGTTAAAACATGTGGAAATGGTGAAAGGCTGAAAAATGGCCAATTCATTCTGAATGGGATAAATGTCCCAGGAAACCTGGAAAATCCTGGACATTTTTTGAACTTGGAAAAAGGGTAGTTTGAATTTCCAGGATGGTGAAATGTCTTGAAGGTGGAATGGTTTGAATCGGTTGAAATATGTGGAAATGGTGAAAGGCTGAAAAATGGCCAATTCATTCTGAATGGGATAAATGTCCCGGGAAACCTGGAAAATCCTGGACATTTTTTGAACTTGGAAAAAGGGTAGTTTGAATTTCCAGGATGGTGAAATGTCTTGAAGGTGGAATGGTTTGAAACATGCGGAAATGGTGAAAGGTTGAAAATTGGCCAATTCATTCTGAATGGGAAAAATGTCCTGGAAATCTGGGAATTTTTGGAATTTGTCATGGAAAAGCCTGCGATTCCCGAATAGGCTGAACAGTTTGAAGTAGAGCGCGCCAAAATGTGGAGAAGAAGAAGAAGTAGATGAATAAATAGATGAATGTTGGTGTAGGAAGTGATGTGAGTGAATGTTTGGAGCATTCACACAATAAAAAGGTGTGTAAATAATGAACTAGCTCACTAATTAAATAGTTTTACAAAGTATTTCACATTTAATGTTGTATTTTTTTATTGAATTTTGGCAGACAAAAAGCAAGCCTCCATACAAAAACAGCAATTGTTCTTAAAAAAAACCAACATCTTTAAAATATGAAGCCTCAATAAATACATTTAAGCATGCAGATATATATATATTTATATATATATATATAATTTGTTTTAGTCGTGATTCAGTAAAGTGAATTCATATTATTGCACGTCTGCTGTGAGGTCCGACTGGTCCCGCTCGGCTCGTTCTGCTCCTTTTTCTTCTTCTTCAAAACAAACCCAAACAACGGAAGGACAACACGACTCAAAACTGGAACGGGAAAAAAAAACGAGCGCAAAAGCAGACAAAAATGAAAGTTAGAAATCACGTACGTCTTTGTTGTTAGCGCCGTTTAGCTCCGGGAAGGTTTCATACACCACGTTTAAATAATAATAAAAAGCACACAACACACGTAGTAATAATAATAATAATAATAATACAAATAATAGAAGAGGAGAAGGCAGTGAAGAGGAGGAAATAATGCGCTGTCACCAGCAGGGGGCAGTGTTGGTAAAGTGAGCCAATCTCTATTGGAAGTTTCTGGTAAACTTTTGGTGATTTCCCACATTCAGACATAATAAAAAAAAAAGTTCATAAAAGACGCCGACGTGGTAGAAAAGTTGATTTGGTTTCCATGGAAACGCAGGTGGTAAACAGCAGAAGAGCGGCCAGGTCCACCACGTGGGTTAGTTAGTTAAGTTAGTTAGTTAGTTCTCCCAGTCGGTGCAGGGCAGACCTTCGTCCTCGGACTCGGAGTCGGGCGACGCCTCCTTGATCCGCCGCAGGGCCTCGTGGATGCTGCGCGTGAGGGCGTCGGCCGAGTGCGGGAAGCCGCGGGCGTGGCGCGGCGGCCGCTGCTGCTCGGGGCGCAGGCGCACCTGCTTGAGGCGCACGCCCTGGCGGATCTGGGCCAGGATGTTGTCGCTGTCGTCGTCCGGGTCGGGCGCCAACACGCGCAGCTCCGCCTTCCTCAGGTGGAAGCTGCCGCGCTTCAGCGACGCCAGGACCTCGTCCATGGGGGAGCTCGCTGGGGACGCAACACACACGCCATGTCAATTGTAGACCACCACCATGTACCATACACAGCATGCAGCAATGATTGGGTGAGGAATGAAAAAGATGCGTTTTTGTTTTGTTTCTTGTAAAAGTGACACATTTAAATATCATGTAGTTATATTGTTAAAATATACATTTTTGTTTTTATTGTATTTAACTTATTAAATATTGTTTTTTTTAAAACAATTTAAACATTTAAATATAATGTAGTTATATTAAAAATATACATTTTGGTTTATTGTATTTTATTATAGTTATAAAATATTTTTTTAAAAACAGTGAACATTTAAATATGTAGGTATATTGTTAAAATATACATTTTTGTTTTCATTGTATTAAACTTAAAATATTGTTTTTAAAAACGATGTAAACATTTAAATATAATGTAGTTATATTAAAATATACATGTTGGTTTATTGTATTTATTAAATATATATTTTTTAAAACAGTTAACATTTAAATATCATGTAATTATATTGTTAAAATATATATTTTCTTATTTTTTAATTTTAGTTATAAAATATTGTTTTTAAAAACAATGTAAACATTTAAATACAATGTAGTTATATTGTTAAAATATAAATTTTGGTTTATTTTATTTGACTTATAAAATATTGTTTAAAAAAATAATGTAAACATTTAAATATAATGTAGTTATATTGTTAAAATATACATTTTGGTTTATTTAATTTTAGTTATACAATATTGTTTTTAAAAAATAATGTAAACTTAAATATAATGTATTTATATTGTTAAAATATACAATTTGGTTTATTTTTGTTATAAAATATTGTTTTTAAAAATGTCAACTTAAAATATACATTTTTGTTTTTATTGTATTATTTAACTTATTAAATATTGTTTTTTAAAAACAATTTAAACATTTAAATATACATTTTGGTTTATTGTATTTTATTATAGTTATAAAATATTGTTTTTAAAAACAATGTAAACATTTAAATATAATGTAGTTATATTAAAATATACATGTTGGTTTATTGTATTTATTAAATATATATTTTTTAAAACAGTGTTAACATTTAAATATCATGTAATTATATTGTTAATATATATATTTTTTATTTTAGTTATAAAATATTGTTTTTAAAAACAATGTAAACATTTAAATACAATGTAGTTATATTGTTAAAATATAAATTTTGGTTTATTTTATTTGACTTACAAAATATTGTTTAAAAAAATAATGTAAACATTTAAATATAATGTAGTTATATTGTTAAAATATACATTTTGGTTTATTTAATTTTAGTTATACAATATTGTTTTTAAAAATTATGTAAACTAAAATATAATGTATTTATATTGTTAAAATATACAATTTGGTTTATTTTTATTATAAAATATTGTTTTTAAAAATGTCAACTTAAAATATAAATGTTTGTTTTCATTGTATTATTTAACTTATTAAATATTGTTTTTTAAAAACAATTTAAACATTTAAATATAATGTAGTTATATTAAAAATATATATTTTGGTTTATTGTATTTTATTATAGTTATAAAATATTTTTTTAAAAACAGTGAACATTTAAATAAGTAGTTATATTGTTAAAATATACATTTTTGTTTTCATTGTATTAAACTTAAAATATTGTTTTTAAAAACAATGTAAACATTTAAATATAATGTAGTTATATTAAAATATACATGTTGGTTTATTGTATTTATTAAATATATATTTTTTAAAACAGTGTTAACATTTAAATATGTAATTATATTGTTAAAATATATATTTTCTTATTTTTTTATTTTAGTTATACAATATTGTTTTTAAAAATAATGTAAACTTAAATATAATGTATTTATATTGTTAAAATATACAATTTGGTTTATTTTTGTTATAAAATATTGTTTTTAAAAATGTCAACTTAAAATATACATTTTGGTTTATTGTATTTTATTTGACTCATAAAATAGTTTAAAAAAATAATGTAAACATTTAAATATAATGTAGTTATATTGTTAAAATATAAAATATTGTTTAAAAAAATAATGTAAACATTTAAATATAATGTAGTTATGTTAAAATATACATTTTGAATTATTTTTAGTTTAAATTGTTTTTAAAAACAATTTAAACACAATGTAGTTATATTGTTAAAATATACATTTTGGTTTATTTTATTTTAGTTATACAATATTGTTTTTAAAAATAATGTAAACATTTAAATATAATGTAGTTATATTGTTAAAATATACATTTTGGTTTATTTAATTTTAGTTGTACAATATTGTTTTTAAAAATAATGTAAACTTAAATATAATGTATTTATATTGTTAAAATATACAATTTGGTTTATTTTTGTTATAAAATATTGTTTTTAAAAATGTCAACTTAAAATATACATTTTGGTTTATTGTATTTTATTTGACTCATAAAATAGTTTTTACAAATAATGTAAACATTTAAATATAATGTAGTTATATTGTTAAAATATAAAATATTGTTTAAAAAAATAATGTAAACATTTAAATATAATGTAGTTATGTTAAAATATACATTTTGAATTATTTTTAGTTATAAAATGTTTTTAAAAACAATTTAAATGTTGTTAAAATATACATTTTGGTTTATTGTATTTTATATTAGTTATAAAATATTGTTTGTAAAAACAATGTAAACATGTAACTATAATGTAATTATATTGTTAAAATAAAACTATTTTTAAATCATTTGTGTTTTGATTGTATTTTATCATTTTTATTTTTGATATCGTTGCAATTTTTTTTTTAAATATGCAAAAAGTTTCAGGTTAGTAAATGTTATTTTACACAAATTATGTATACATTTATATATACAATTTAATTAGAATAAATTAAAGTTTTTTTAAACTGATTGTAATGAGAGGCAAGAGAATGTGACGACGACCATAGAACAGGTTAGTTATTCATCTGAATAATAGCTGGAATATGCAGCAGGAAGTTAAGTTTGGACGTGAAGAGACTCGCCTCCCGGGAACGAGATTTAAAATGTGACAGAAATAATCTTTTTTTTTTTTTTAAGTGATGACGACCATAGAACAGGAAGTGACGCAACATGGGAAAGCTCAACGCTACACACCTTTGTCTTCATGAAATATTGCAATAATAATAATAGCAACAAAAAGTAGAGTTTGGATGTGAAAAGACTCGCCTCCCAGGAACACACTTATGTGACAGAAATAACAGATTTTTTTTTAAAAAGCGACGACAACCATAGAACAGGAAGTAATGCCACATTGGAAAAGGGCTGCTCAGTACAACCGGAAAGTATTGGCGTGAAGAGACTGGCCTCCCAGGAACACCCAGACATAGTCTAATGCTCTTCTTTCTAGGCTTGAACGTTGACCAAAGGCCAGAGTTGTGACTCCGCTCACCTCGTCTCCAGCGGGCGGCGTCCTCGGCGGACGTCTTCCTCAGCTTCTTCCTGGCCGTCAGCAGCTGGCTGCTGTCGAAGAAGCGAGGACTGAAAGGAGCCAGCAGGAACTCGGACTCGCACTTGGGCGCGGACTCCGCCTCCATCCCCTCGTCCAGGCGCGGGTCGTCCAAGGAGGGGGGAGGCGGGGGAGGAGGAGGAGGAGGCGGGGGAGGAGGCAAGGACAGGAAAGGAGGAGACGAGCGCAGGTGGTCCAGGTCCATGGCGGGCAGGGAGACGCTGCCGGAGCCGTCCTCAGGAGGAGGGGCGGAGAGTACCGGCAGGTCGGAGACGCGCTCGGTCTGGACGCCGGCGGCCTGCGTGCTGGGAGGCGGACCCGCTCGTCTACGATTCTGGAGTTGTCTCAGGCGGCTGGACTTCACCTGGCCCGGGTAGCGCTGCGGGGGCACAAAGACACAGTCAGTCCTCAGGACCTGGTTTTGGTCAACAAAGACACAAACGCTTGAGGGTTTAGCGGAAACTGTTGTGAGACCGTAAGAACATGGGGGACACAAGACACCGATACAAGGACTCAAGGGTTTGGTTCCCCTGACAAGGACCAGGTTTTGGTGGACAAAGACACAGGGACACAAGACTTGAGTGGTTTTTGGCTGCTGACAAAAGGACTTAAGACAAGGATTGGGTCAACAAGGATGCAAAACTTGACGGTTTAGGGGACATAGTAAGACCATGAGTATTTGGTCAAGACACAGACGCAAGGACTAAGGGTTTGGTTCCCCTGACAAGGACCAGGTTTTGGTGGACAAAGACACAGGGCCACAAGTCTTGATTGGTTTTTGGCTGCTGACAAAAGGACTTAAGATAAGGATTGGAAAACTTGAGGGTTTAGGGGACATAGTAAGACCATGAGTATTTGGTCAAGGCACAGACGCAAGGACTATGGGTTTGGTTCCCCTGACAAGGACCAGGTTTTGGTGGACAAAGACACAGGGCCACAAGTCTTGATTGGTTTTTGGCTGCTGACAAAAGGACTTAGGGCATTAGGATTGGGTCAACAGAGATGCAAAACTTGTGGGTTTAGTGGACATAGTAAGACCATTGGTGGACACAAGACACTTGGTCAAGACACAGGTGCAAGGACTCAAGGGTTTGGTTCCCCTGACAAGGACCAGGTTTTGGTGGACAAAGACACAGGGACACAAGACTTGAGTGGTTTTTGGCTGCTGACAAAAGGACTTAAGACAAGCATTGGGTCAACAAGGATTCAAAACTTGAGGGTTTAGGGGACATAGTAAGACCATGAGTATTTGGTCAAGACACAGGTGCAAGGACTCAAGGGTTTGGTTCCCCTGACAAGGACCAGGCTTTGGTGGACAAAGACACAGGGACACAAGACTTGATTGGTTTTCGGCTGGTAACAAAAAGACTTAGGCCAAGGATTGGGTCAACAAGGATGCAAAACTTGAGGGTTTAGTGGACATAGTAAGACTATGAGTATTTGGTGGACACAAGACACTTCGTCAAGACACAGGTGCAAGGACTCAAGGGTTTGGTTCCCCTGACAAGGACCAGGTTTTGGTGGACAAAGACACAGGGACACAAGACTTGAGTGGTTTCTGGCTGCTGACAAAAGGACTTAAGACAAGGATTGGGTCAACAAGGATGCAAAACTTGAGGGTTTAGGGGACATAGTAAGACCATGAGTATTTGGTCAAGACACAGACACAAGGACTCAAGGGTTTGGTTCCCCTGACAAGGACCAGGTTTTGGTGGACAAAGACAAAGGGCCACAAGACTTGATTGGTTTTTAGCTGCTGACAAAAGTACTTAGGACATTAGGATTGGGTCAACAGAGATGCAAAACTTGAGGGTTTAGTGGACATAGTAAGACCATGAGTATTTGGTGGACACAAGACACTTGGTCAAGACACAGATGCAAGGACCCAAGGGTTTGGTTCCCTTGACAAGGACCAGGTTTTGGTGGACAAAGACAAAGGGCCACAAGACTTGATTAATTTTCGGTTGCTGACAAAAGGACTTAGGATTGGGTCAACAAAGACCATATAAGTAAGACCATGAGTATTTGGTGGACCTGACATTTGTTCAAGACACAAATGCAAGGAATCAAGGGCTTGGTTCCCTTGGCAGATGTAACGGCCAGGTTTTGGTGGACAAAGACACAGGGACACAATCATTGATTGGTTTTAGGCTGCAGACAAAAGGACTTAAGACATAATGATTGGGTCAACAAAGATGCAAAGACTTGAGGGTTTAGTGGACACAGTTGCGAGACCATGGGGACTTGGTCAACACAGGCGTATGGACGCCAAGACAGACGCAAACATACAAGAGTTCCCTGGACACGTGTATGGACAAGGTTTTAATGGACAACGTTGTGAGACCGTGAAGATTTGGTCAAGACAGACATGCGGACACTTGGTCAAGACACAGGACTCAAGGGTTTGGTTCCCTCGGCACATGCAAGGACAAGGTTTTGGTGGACAGAGACACAGGGACACGATCATTTGGTAAAATACAAGGACAGACACGATTGGTTTTAGGCCGCTGACAAAAGGAATTAGGACACAAGGATTGGGTCAACGCTGATGCAAAGACTTAGTGGACACAGGTGCGAAACCATGAGAACTTGGTCAACACAGGCATATGGAGACAACACACTTGATCAAGACGGAGACGCAAAAATACGAGGGTTCCCTCGACGCATGTATGTATATGGTTGGATGTGAGGACTGGGTGGACACAGATGAAAAGACCTGTTCAAAGGTTTCATGGACACTGACTCATGACCTGGACATAAGATAACCTTTGATACAGACAGGAACCTAAGGACTGGGTGGACACCGATGCAAGGACCTGTTCAAAAGTTTCATGGACACTGACTCATGACCTGGACATAAGATAACCTTTGATACTGACAGGAACCTAAGGACTGTAGACACCGATGCAAGACTTGTTCAAAGGTTTCATGGACACTGACTCACGACTTGGACATAAGATAACCTTTGATACAGACAGGAACCTAAGGACTGTAGACACCGATGCAAGACTTGTTCAAAGGTTTCATGGACACTGACTCATGACTTGGACATAAGATAACCTTTGATACAGACAGGAACCTAAGGACTGGGTGGACACCGATGCAAGGACCTGTTCAAAAGTTTCATGGACACTGACTCATGACTTGGACATAAGATAACCTTTGATACAGACAGGAACCTAAGGACTGTAGACACCGATGCAAGACTTGTTCAAAGATTTCATGGACACTGACTCATGACTTGGACATAAGATAACCTTTGATACAGACAGGAACCTAAGGACTGGGTGGACACCAATGCAAGGACCTGTTCAAAGGTTTCATGGACACTGACTCATGACTTGGACATAAGATAACCTTTGATACAGACAGGAAGGACAGGAACCTAAGGACTGGGTAGACAGATGCAAAGACCTGTTCAAAGGTTTCCTGGACACTGACTCATGACCTGTACATAAGAAAACCTTTGATACAGACAGGAACCTAAGGACTGGGTAGACACAGATGCAATGACCTGTTCAAAGGTTTCATGGACACTGACTCATGACTTGGACATAAGATAACCTTTGATACAGACAGGAACCTAAGGACTGGGTGGACACCAATGCAAGGACCTGTTCAAAGGTTTCATGGACACTGACTCATGACTTGGACATAAGATAACCTTTGATACAGACAGGAACCTAAGGACTGGGTGGACACCGATGCAAGGACCTGTTCAAAAGTTTCATGGACACTGACTCATGACTTGGACATAAGATAACCTTTGATACAGACAGGAACCTAAGGACTGGGTGGACACCGATGCAAGGACCTGTTCAAAAGTTTCATGGACACTGACTCATGACTTGGACATAAGATAAACTTTGATACAGACAGGAACCTAAGGACTGTAGACACCGATGCAAGACTTGTTCAAAGGTTTCATGGACACTGACTCATGACTTGGACATAAGATAACCTTTGATACAGACAGGAACCTAAGGACTGTGTAGACACCGATGCAAGGACCTGTTCAAAGGTTTCATGGACACTGACTCATGACTTGCACATAAGATAACCTTTGATACAGACAGGAACCTAAGGACTGGGTGGACACCGATGCAAGGACCTGTTCAAAGGTTTCATGGACTGACTCATGACTTGGACATAAGATAACCTTTGATACAGACAGGAACCTAAGGACCGTAGACACCGATGCAAGACTTGTTCAAAGATTTCATGGACACTGACTCATGACTTGGACATAAGATAACCTTTGATACAGACAGGAACCTAAGGACTGGGTGGACATCGATGCAAGACCTGTTCAAAAGTTTCATGGACACTGACTCATGACTTGGACATAAGATAACCTTTGATAAAGACAGGAACCTAAGGACTGTAGACACCGATGCAAGACTTGTTCAAAGGTTTCATGGACACTGACTCACGACTTGGACATAAGATAACCTTTGATACAGACAGGAACCTAAGGACTGTAGACACCGATGCAAGACTTGTTCAAAGGTTTCATGGACACTGACTCATGACTTGGACATAAGATAACCTTTGATACAGACAGGAACCTAAGGACTGTGTAGACACCGATGCAAGACTTGTTCAAAGGTTTCATGGACACTGACTCATGACTTGGACATAAGATAACCTTTGATACAGACAGGAACCTAAGGACTGGGTGGACACCAATGCAAGGACCTGTTCAAAGGTTTCATGGACACTGACTCATGACTTGGACATAAGATAACCTTTGATACAGACAGGAACCTAAGGACTGTAGACACCGATGCAAGACTTGTTCAAAGGTTTCATGGACACTGACTCACGACTTGGACATAAGATAACCTTTGATACAGACAGGAACCTAAGGACTGTAGACACCGATGCAAGACTTGTTCAAAGGTTTCATGGACACTGACTCATGACTTGGACATAAGATAACCTTTGATACAGACAGGAACCTAAGGACTGGGTAGACACAGATGCAATGACCTGTTCAAAGGTTTCATGGACACTGACTCATGACTTGGACATAAGATAACCTTTGATACAGACAGGAACCTAAGGACTGTGTAGACACCGATGCAAGACTTGTTCAAAGGTTTCATGGACACTGACTCATGACTTGGACATAAGATAACCTTTGATACAGACAGGAACCTAAGGACTGGGTGGACACCAATGCAAGGACCTGTTCAAAGGTTTCATGGACACTGACTCATGACTTGGACATAAGATAACCTTTGATACAGACAGGAACCTAAGGACTGTAGACACCGATGCAAGACTTGTTCAAAGGTTTCATGGACACTGACTCATGACTTGGACATAAGATAACCTTTGATACAGACAGGAACCTAAGGACTGGGTGGACACCGATGCAAGGACCTGTTCAAAAGTTTCATGGACACTGACTCATGACTTGGACATAAGATAACCTTTGATACAGACAGGAACCTAAGGACTGTAGACACCGATGCAAGACTTGTTCAAAGGTTTCATGGACACTGACTCACGACTTGGACATAAGATAACCTTTGATACAGACAGGAACCTAAGGACTGTAGACACCGATGCAAGACTTGTTCAAAGGTTTCATGGACACTGACTCATGACTTGGACATAAGATAACCTTTGATACAGACAGGAACCTAAGGACTGTAGACACCGATGCAAGACTTGTTCAAAGGTTTCATGGACACTGACTCACGACTTGGACATAAGATAACCTTTGATACAGACAGGAACCTAAGGACTGTAGACACCGATGCAAGACTTGTTCAAAGGTTTCATGGACACTGACTCATGACTTGGACATAAGATAACCTTTGATACAGACAGGAACCTAAGGACTGTGTAGACACCGATGCAAGACTTGTTCAAAGGTTTCATTGACACTGACTCATGACTTGGACATAAGATAACCTTTGATACAGACAGGAACCTAAGGACTGGGTGGACACCAATGCAAGGACCTGTTCAAAGGTTTCATGGACACTGACTCATGACTTGGACATAAGATAACCTTTGATACAGACAGGAACCTAAGGACTGTAGACACCGATGCAAGACTTGTTCAAAGGTTTCATGGACACTGACTCACGACTTGGACATAAGATAACCTTTGATACAGACAGGAACCTAAGGACTGTAGACACCGATGCAAGACTTGTTCAAAGGTTTCATGGACACTGACTCATGACTTGGACATAAGATAACCTTTGATACAGACAGGAACCTAAGGACTGGGTAGACACAGATGCAATGACCTGTTCAAAGGTTTCATGGACACTGACTCATGACTTGGACATAAGATAACCTTTGATACAGACAGGAACCTAAGGACTGTGTAGACACCGATGCAAGACTTGTTCAAAGGTTTCATGGACACTGACTCATGACTTGGACATAAGATAACCTTTGATACAGACAGGAACCTAAGGACTGGGTGGACACCAATGCAAGGACCTGTTCAAAGGTTTCATGGACACTGACTCATGACTTGGACATAAGATAACCTTTGATACAGACAGGAACCTAAGGACTGTAGACACCGATGCAAGACTTGTTCAAAGGTTTCATGGACACTGACTCATGACTTGGACATAAGATAACCTTTGATACAGACAGGAACCTAAGGACTGGGTGGACACCGATGCAAGGACCTGTTCAAAAGTTTCATGGACACTGACTCATGACTTGGACATAAGATAACCTTTGATACAGACAGGAACCTAAGGACTGTAGACACCGATGCAAGACTTGTTCAAAGGTTTCATGGACACTGACTCACGACTTGGACATAAGATAACCTTTGATACAGACAGGAACCTAAGGACTGTAGACACCGATGCAAGACTTGTTCAAAGGTTTCATGGACACTGACTCATGACTTGGACATAAGATAACCTTTGATACAGACAGGAACCTAAGGACTGG
Organism: Nerophis lumbriciformis; assembly: GCF_033978685.3. NCBI lineage: Eukaryota > Metazoa > Chordata > Actinopteri > Syngnathiformes > Syngnathidae > Nerophis > Nerophis lumbriciformis. The sequence continues at coordinate 49,786,613 of NC_084558.2, read as the reverse complement.
GTGGACACCGATGCAAGGACCTGTTCAAAAGTTTCATGGACACTGACTCATGACTTGGACATAAGATAACCTTTGATACAGACAGGAACCTAAGGACTGTAGACACCGATGCAAGACTTGTTCAAAGGTTTCATGGACACTGACTCACGACTTGGACATAAGATAACCTTTGATACAGACAGGAACCTAAGGACTGTAGACACCGATGCAAGACTTGTTCAAAGGTTTCCTGGACACTGACTCATGACTTGGACATAAGATAACCTTTGATACAGACAGGAACCTAAGGACTGTGTAGACACCGATGCAAGACTTGTTCAAAGGTTTCATGGACACTGACTCATGACTTGGACATAAGATAACCTTTGATACAGACAGGAACCTAAGGACTGGGTGGACACCGATGCAAGGACCTGTTCAAAAGTTTCATGGACACTGACTCATGACTTGGACATAAGATAACCTTTGATACAGACAGGAACCTAAGGACTGTAGACACCGATGCAAGACTTGTTCAAAGGTTTCATGGACACTGACTCATGACTTGGACATAAGATAACCTTTGATACAGACAGGAACCTAAGGACTGTAGACACCGATGCAAGACTTGTTCAAAGATTTCATGGACACTGACTCATGACTTGGACATAAGATAACCTTTGATACAGACAGGAACCTAAGGACTGTAGACACCGATGCAAGACTTGTTCAAAGGTTTCATGGACACTGACTCATGACTTGGACATAAGATAACCTTTGATACAGACAGGAACCTAAGGACTGTAGACACCGATGCAAGACTTGTTCAAAGGTTTCATGGACACTGACTCACGACTTGGACATAAGATAACCTTTGATACAGACAGGAACCTAAGGACTGTAGACACCGATGCAAGACTTGTTCAAAGGTTTCATGGACACTGACTCATGACTTGGACATAAGATAACCTTTGATACAGACAGGAACCTAAGGACTGGGTGGACACCGATGCAAGGACCTGTTCAAAAGTTTCATGGACACTGACTCATGACTTGGACATAAGATAACCTTTGATACAGACAGGAACCTAAGGACTGTAGACACCGATGCAAGACTTGTTCAAAGGTTTCATGGACACTGACTCATGACTTGGACATAAGATAACCTTTGATACAGACAGGAACCTAAGAACTGTAGACACCGATGCAAGACTTGTTCAAAGGTTTCATGGACACTGACTCATGACTTGGACATAAGATAACCTTTGATACAGACAGGAACCTAAGGACTGTAGACACCGATGCAAGACTTGTTCAAAGGTTTCATGGACACTGACTCATGACTTGGACATAAGATAACCTTTGATACAGACAGGAACCTAAGGACTGTAGACACCGATGCAAGACTTGTTCAAAGGTTTCATGGACACTGACTCATGACTTGGACATAAGATAACCTTTGATACAGACAGGAACCTAAGAACTGTAGACACCGATGCAAGACTTGTTCAAAGGTTTCATGGACACTGACTCATGACTTGGACATAAGATAACCTTTGATACAGACAGGAACCTAAGGACTGTAGACACCGATGCAAGACTTGTTCAAAGGTTTCATGGACACTGACTCATGACTTGGACATAAGATAACCTTTGATACAGACAGGAACCTAAGGACTGGGTGGACACCAATGCAAAGACTCATTGAAGAGTTCTATGAACGCAAAGATGGAGGCGTTTAATGGACACCTTATTTGACATGAAGGGTTTTATGGGACAAAGGTGACAAGGACACAAGGACACAAGGGTTCATTGGACAGAAAACGTTGAAGCCTCAAGAAGAGAGAAGGTTTTAGTTGACTCGGACAATAAACCATCAACAGAGGGACGCTCATGAAGTCAGTGTCTGGTCTCTACCTGATTGAGGCTGCGAAGTCTGTCCAGAGTTCTTTGTCTCTCCTGACTGACTCGTGCGTTCTGCTCGTCTTCGTCTTCCTCCGTCTCCTCAACCTTTCCAGGAAAGACATTTAGTTTGATGCCAGCTGTCCCAAAGAAGCTACGGGCTGTCCGTCTAACCTGCAGAGACGTGTTGTCCCCCAGAACTCCCTGACGTTCTAGGACCTTCTGCTTGTGATTGGAGACACAAATGTCCTGTTGAAAGACCAAAGTCTCTTTTAGCTGGTGTCAAGCGAGTCCGAGGTCTGGTCTCCTCACCTTCTTGTTTTTGAGGTAGACTTTCTTGGCGGTGATGCGTCCTCTGCGGGCCTCCAGCTGCCGAGTCCTCTGCTGCAGGACGCCCAGGTCTTCGTCTCTGAGCGAGGCCGGCGGGGTGGCGGGGTCCTTGTCCCCCTTCATGGCGTCGGGGCTCTCGAAAGCGTCGTAGTAGACCACCTCGTCCTGTCTCTCTGAGGGGGACCACAACGGGCCTTCAATGAACGGGACTGCCCTCTGCTGGGCAAAGCGTGCGACTGCACCTGTGATTTGTCTGCGCAGACTCTGCAGCTGCGCCGTGATCAGCAGCTCCTCGCAGCGCAGAACCTCGGCCTGGATGTGGTAGAGCTGCAGCTGGAGCTGGTAGTAGAGCGCCTCCAGCTGGTCCAGGTGCAGCATGGCCTCCTCGCCGCCCTGCAGGCTCCGCATCTGCAAAGCGTAGCCAGTCGACTGTCAGCTCAAGTACCATAAATGCTCTTAGTTACGCTTCTAGTCAGTGAGCCGGTCGACTGTCAGCTCAAGTACCAAAAATACTGTTAGTACACCTCTAGTCAGTGAACCAGCCGACTGTCAGCTCAAGTACCATAAATGCTCTTAGTTACGCCTCTAGTCAGTGAGCCGGTCGACTGTCAGCTCAAGTACTATAAATGCTCTTAGTTACGCCTCTAGTCAGTGAGCCGGCGACTGTCAGCTCAAGTACTATAAATGCTCTTACTTACGCCTCTAGTCAGTGAGCTGGCAACAGTCAGCTCAAGTACCATAAATGCTCTTAGTTACGCCTCTAGTCAGTGAGCCGGTCGACTGTCAGCTCAAGTACCAAAAATACTGTTAGTACACCTCTAGTCAGTGAGCCGGTCGACTGTCAGCTCAAGTACCAAAAATACTGTTAGTACACCTCTAGTCAGTGAGCCGGTCGACTGTCAGCTCAAGTACCAAAAATACTGTTAGTACACCTCTAGTCAGTGAGCCGGTCGACTGTCAGCTCAAGTACCATAAATGCTCTTAGTTACGCCTCTAGTCAGTGAGCCAACTGACTGTAAACTCAAGTACCAAAAATACTCTTTGTTACGCCTGTAGTCAGTGAGCCGACCAACTGTGAGCTCAAGTACCAAAAATACTGTTAGTACACCTCTAGTCAGTGAGCCGACTGACTGTAAACTCAAGTACCATAAATACTCTTTGTTACGCCTCTAGTCAGTGAGCCGGCCAACTGTGAGCTCAAGTACCATAAATACTCTTTGTTACGCCTCTAGTCAGTGAGCCGACTGACTGTAAACTCAAGTACCATAAATGCTCTTAGTTACGCCTCTAGTCAGTGAGCCGACTGACTGTAAACTCAAGTACCATAAATGCTCTTAGTTACGCCTCTAGTCAGTGAGCCGACTGACTGTAAACTCAAGTACCATAAATGCTCTTAGTTACGCCTGTAGTCAGTGAGCCGGTCGACTGTCAGCTCAAGTACCAAAAATACTCTTTGTTACGCCTCTAGTCAGTGAGCCGACCAACTGTGAGCTCAAGTACCATAAATACTCTTTGTTATGCCTCTAGTCAGTGAGCCGGTCGACTGTCAGCGCAAGTACCATAAATGCTCTTAGTTACGCCTCTAGTCAGTGAGCCGACTGACTGTAAACTCAAGTACCATAAATGCTCTTAGTTACGCCTCTAGTCAGTGAGCCGGTCGACTGTCAGCTCAAGTACCAAAAATACTCTTTGTTACGCCTCTAGTCAGTGAGCCGGCCAACTGTGAGCTCAAGTACCATAAATACTCTTTGTTACACCTCTAGTCAGTGAGCCGGCCAACTGTCAGCTTAAATACCATAAATGCTTGTAGTTACGCCTCTAGTCAGTGAGCCGGCCGACTGTCAACTCAAGTATCATAAATGTTTGTAGTTACGCCTCTAGTCAGTGAGCTTAAATACCATAAATGACTGTCAGCTCAAGTACCATAAATACTCTTTGTTACGCCTCTAGTCAGTGAGCTGTCCGACGGTGAGCTTGAATACCATAAATGCTTGTAGTTACGCCTCTAGTCAGTGAGCCGTCCGACTGTCAGCTTAACTACCTTAAAGGCTTGTAGTTACACCTCTAGTCAGTGAGCCTTCTGACTGTGAGCTCAAGTACCATAAATACTCTTTGTTACGCCTCTAGTCAGTGAGCCGGACGACTGTCAGCTTAACTACCTTAAATGCTTGTAGTTACGCCTCTAGTCAGTGAGCCGGCTGTGTTGTCTACAAACACAAATAATTAGTGAAGTTGTTCAACAAACATGGCATTAAGAGCTGTGGCTGTAGGCAACCTCCTGATGTAGTTGATCATAAAGACATTATTTGTAGGACGTCTTCGGCTGCAAGGATTATTCATCTATTAAATTGATTAGTTTGATAAGAAAAAAGCTTTGATTTATATTCTGATGAAATGTTTGAGCGTAGTAAAAGTGATCAAATCAGGACCGCATGAAAGAAGGTAAAAGAAATGGAATAAAAAGTAAAAGATAGTAACAGGTCAAGGGTGAATCGAAAGTAAATTAAAGGTTAAGAGGGTAAATTAATGTAAAGGGAAGGTTAAAAAAAAAGGTAAATTGAAGGTAAATAAAAGGTAAGACAAGTTAAAAGGTAAATGAGGATTATGCAGGGTGAAAAAAGGTAAAAGAAGTTCAATAGAAGATAAAAGATGTTAAAGAGAAGGTAAGTAAAAGAAGTGAAATAGAAGGTAAAAGAAGGTAAATATAATGTAAATAAGGAATTTAGAAGGTAAAAGGAAATAAAACAAAGTAAAAGACAGTCAAATAAGGTAAATAAAAGGTAAAAGAAGTGAAATAAAAGGTATATCAATTGTAAAAAAGTTAAATAGAAGGTAAATATAATGTAAAATGAGGAATTTAGAAGGTAAAAGAAAATAAAACAAAGTAAAAGACGGTCAAAAAAGGTCAATAGAAGGTAAATAAAAGGTAAGAAAAGTGAAATATGAGGTAAAAGAAGGTAAATATAATGTAAAATAAGGAATTTAGAAGGTAAAAGGAAATAAAACAAAGTAAAAGACAATCAAAGAAGGTAAATAAAAGGTAAAAAAAAAGTGAATTAGAAGGTATATCAATTGTAAAAAAGTTAAAGAGAAGGTAAATATAATGTAAAATAAGGAATGTAGAAAGTAAAAGGAAATAAAACAAAGTAAAAGACAGTCAAGAAGGTAAGCGAAAGTTAATTAGAAGGTATATCAATTGTAAAAAAGTTAAATAGAAGGTAAATATAATGTAAAATGAGGAATTTAGAAGGTAAAAGAAAATTAAACAAAGTAAAAGACGGTCAAAAAAGGTCAATAGAAGGTAAATTAAAAGGTAAGAAAAGTGAAATATGAGGTGAAAGAAGGTAAATATAATGTAAAATAAGGAATTTAGAAGGTAAAAGGAAATAAAACAAAGTAAAAGACAATCAAAGTAAAAGACAATCAAAGAAGGTAAATAAAAGGTAAAAAAAAAAGTTACCGGTAATTAGAAGGTATATCAATTGTAAAAAAGTTAAAGAGAAGGTAAATATAATGTAAAATAAGGAATGTAGAAAGTAAAAGGAAATAAAACAAAGTAAAAGACAGTCAAGAAGGTAAGCAAAGGTAAATAGAAGGTATATCAATTGTAAAAAAGTTAAATAGAAGGTAAATATAATGTAAAATGAGGAATTTAGAAGGTAAAAGAAAATAAAACAAAGTAAAAGACGGTCAATAGAAGGTAAATAAAAGGTAATAAAAGTGAAATATGAGGTAAAAGAAGGTAAATATAATGTAAAATAAGGAATTTAGAAGGTAAAAGGAAATCAAACAAAGTAAAAGACAATCAAAGAAGGTAAATAAAAGGTAAAAAAAGTGAATTAGAAGGTATATCAATTGTAAAAAAGTTAAATAAAAGGTAAATATAATGTAAAATAAGGAATGTAGAAAGTAAAAGGAAATAAAACAAAGTAAAAGACGGTCAAAAAAGGTCAATAGAAGGTAAATAAATGGTAAGAAAAGTGAAATATGAGGTAAAAGAAGGTAAATATAATGTAAAATAAGGAATTTAGAAGGTAAAAGGAAATAAAACAAAGTAAAAGACAGTCAAAGAAGGTAAATAAAAGGTAAAAAAAAGTTAATTAGAAGGTATATCAATTGTAAAAAAGTTAAAGAGAAGGTAAATATAATGTAAAATAAGGAATGTAGAAAGTAAAAGGAAATAAAACAAAGTAAAAGACAGTCAAGAAGGTAAGCGAAGGTAAATAGAAGGTATATCAATTGTAAAAAAGTTAAATAGAAGGTCAAATAAGGAATTTAGAAGGTAAAGGGAAATAAAACAAAGTCAAAGAAGGTAAATAAAAGGTAAGTAGAAACATCTTTGTTTATTACAACTAGTTCCCTAAAATGAGGCAATAAAGTGTTTGATGCCAAGAGGAGGCGAGCGAGGATGTAGTTGGCAGTGACCACCAGAGGGCGCCCTCCATGAAGGCTCAAGCAGTTTGTTGCCTAAATACAATGTGAATAGACCTTCTTTTGGACTCTTTTTGTGCTCTCATGTTGCTGCTGGAGGACAATCAACGCCTTTTTGTGGCGTTTGTCTCCACCGCACCAAGCCTCAGTCATTACGACATGTTGTGAACGTCACACACACAATATATCACAGGGTGTGTGTGTGTGTGTGTGTGTGTGTGTGTGTGTGTGTGTGTGTGTGTGTGTGTGTGTGTCTCACCTCCTCCTTCAAGCTGTGCTTCCTCTGCTCCAGGCAGATCTCTTTGGCCCGCATCAGCTGCAGAGTCTCTTTGGAGACGGCGTACTGCAGCCTCTCCATGCGCTCCACCGCCGCCGCCCACGCTGACTTGCCCAACTTGCGCTGGTCGGCGCGCATCCGCTCGCACAGCGCTGCACACACACACACACACACACACACACACACACACACACACACACACACCTCTTAGAGGCGGAAGAACGGCGTGCAAAAAGGCTCAGCTTGGCAGAAAATACCTTTCTGCGCCCGGTTGGTGCTTTCGAAGAACTTGACGGTCAGGTCCTGGATGGCGAGGACGGCCCCGTGCGCCTTCTTCTGCCACTCCTCGTCCTCCTTCCTCAGGCCCTCCACGCGGCGAGGGCCCAGGCGCTCCGTCTCCAGCGAGATCTGAAGGGTAAGCAAAAGTGTGATGAGGTGTAATACCGACAGCTTGCAGCAGAGGGCAGTAAAAAAACAACTTTAAATGTCCTCATTACAAAAAGGTCAATCCTCTGCACCAGGTGGGTATACTCTGACCAGGTGGGTATACTCTGATCAGGTGGGTATACTCTGACCAGGTGGATATACTCTGACCAGGTGGATATACTCTGACCAGATGGGTATAATCTGACCAGGTGGATATACTCTGACCAGGTGGGTATACTCTGACGAGGTGGGTATAATCTGACCAGGTGGATATACTCTGACCAGGTGGGTATACTCTGACCAGGTGGATATACTCTGACCAGATGGGTATACTCTGACCAGGTGGATATACTCTGACCAGGTGGATATATTCTGACTAGGTGGGTATACTCTGACCAGGTGGGTATAGTCTGACTAGGTGGATATACTCTGACCAGGTGGATATACTCTGACCAGGTGGATATACTCTGACCAGGTGGATATACTCTGACCAGATGGGTATAATCTGACCAGGTGGATATACTCTGACCAGGTGGGTATACTCTGACGAGGTGGGTATAATCTGACCAGGTGGATATACTCTGACCAGGTGGGTATACTCTGACCAGGTGGATATACTCTGACCAGATGGGTATACTCTGACCAGGTGGATATACTCTGACCAGGTGGATATATTCTGACTAGGTGGGTATACTCTGACCAGGTGGGTATACTCTGACCAGGTGGATATATTCTGACTAGGTGGGTATACTCTGACCAGGTGGGTATAGTCTGACTAGGTGGATATACTCTGACCAGGTGGATATACTCTGACCAGGTGGATATACTCTGACCAGGTGGATATACTCTGACCAGGTGGGTATACTCTGACCAGGTGGATATACTCTAACCAGGTGGGTATAGTCTGACCAGGTGGATATACTCTGACCAGGTGGGTATACTCTGATCAGGTGGGTATACTCTGACCAGGTGGATATACTCTGACCAGGTGGATATACTCTGACCAGATGGGTATAATCTGACCAGGTGGATATACTCTGACCAGGTGGGTATACTCTGACGAGGTGGGTATAATCTGACCAGGTGGATATACTCTGACCAGGTGGGTATACTCTGACCAGGTGGATATACTCTGACCAGGTGGATATATTCTGACTAGGTGGGTATACTCTGACCAGGTGGGTATAGTCTGACTAGGTGGATATACTCTGACCAGGTGGATATACTCTGACCAGGTGGATATACTCTGACCAGGTGGATATACTCTGACCAGGTGGGTATACTCTGACCAGGTGGGTATACTCTGACCAGGTGGGTATAGTCTGACCAGGTGGGTATAGTCTGACCAGGTGGGTATACTCTGACCAGGTGGGTATACTCTGACCAGGTGGATATACTCTAACCAGGTGGATATACTCTGACCAGATGGGTATAATCTGACCAGGTGGGTATAGTCTGACCAGGTGGGTATACTCTGACCAGGTGGGTATAATCTGACCAGGTGGGTATACTCTGACCAGGTGGATATACTCTGACCAGGTGGGTATAGTCTGACCAGGTGGGTATAGTCTGACCAGGTGGATATACTCTGACCAGGTGGATATACTCTGACCAGGTGGATATACTCTGACCAGGTGGGTATACTCTGACCAGGTAGATATACTCTAACCAGGTGGGTATACTCTGACCAGGTGGATATACTCTGACCAGGTGGATATACTCTGGCCAGATGGGTATACTCTGACCAGGTGGATATACTCTGACCAGGTGGATATATTCTGACTAGGTGGGTATACTCTGACCAGGTGGGTATAGTCTGACCAGGTGGATATACTCTGACCAGGTGGGTATACTCTGACCAGGTGGATATACTCTGACCAGGTGGATATACTCTGACCAGGTGGGTATACTCTGACTAGGTGGGTATACTCTGACCAGGTGGGTATAGTTTGACCAGGTGGGTATACTCTGACCAGGTGGATATACTCTGACCAGGTGGATATACTCTGACCAGATGGGTATACTCTGACCAGGTGGGTATACTCTGACCAGATGGGTATACTCTGACCAGGTGGATATACTCTGACCAGGTGGATATACTCTGACCAGGTGGGTATAATCTGACCAGGTGGATATACTCTGACCAGGTGGATATACTCTGACCAGGTGGATATAATCTGACCAGGTGGATATACTCTGACCAGGTGGGTATACTCTGACCAGGTGGGTATAGTCTGACCAGGTGGATATACTCTGACCAGGTGGGTATACCCTGACCAGGTGGATATACCCTGACCAGGTGGGTATACTCTGACCAGGTGGGTATACTCTGACCAGGTGGGTATACTCTGACCAGGTGGATATACTCTGACCAGGTGGATATACTCCGCAATTTTATTAACATTTTGTCCGAGCCTCAAACTCTCTCCTTGTGGAAAAAGGCAAGGATCCCTCGAATAGTCCCATCAGTCCACAGGTGTCAAAAGTCAAGGCCCATTTTTTTTGGCCCTGGAAATAATAAAGTATCAATAAAGTTTTTTTTACTAAACAACAAAAATATATGTACTCCATGTAATCGCAAATGATGTTAACTTAAATATTGTCTAATTATGCAAAAATATATTATCAAACTATTTTTTTAAAATAGAAATAAATACTAATAATAATGATTTCACAGCAAGTTATCCATGAAATTGTGCAATGTAAAAGTAGCAATAGATTTCATGGTCAAATTGTGAAATTTACTGTGGTTTTTACAGCATTTTTCTCTAAATTAATTTTTTTTTTTTTTTTTTTTACTGTAATAAACTGTGGTGCCATTTTGGCATTTACAGTAATACAGCAGTGGTTTTCACTGAGGGCCACATGGCAGTTATGTTTGGCCCCAAAGGGCCGCTTCTAATAGTGAATACTACTATTACACCATTTTTAAATGCATTTTGGTAGTAGATTTTTTTAATTAAAATGTAAAAAAATATATAAGTTGCAATAATTTCACCCAAAAATGTAGTGTGTATTACTGTAAATGGAAAAACACTACTGCTGTTTTTGTGGTAAAAAAAAAAGGCAGCTCAGTTGCCAGAATTGTACTGTAAAATTTCCATTTGTTTTTTTTACTGTAAATAAAAAAACTGCAATTTTACAAAGAAATTTTGGCACCTGAGCTTCCATTTTTTGTTATTTTTTTATTACCGCAAATCAACAAGTGTAGATTTTTCCGTGTATTACTGTAAATGCCAAAATGGCACCAGTTTATTACAGTAAAAAAAAAAGTACTGTTTTATATGCATTTTAGTTGTAGATTTTTTTTTAAACGAAAATGTTCAAAAAATATGGTAAGTTGCAGTAATTTCACCTCAAAATGTAGTGTATATTACTGTAAATGGAGAAACAGTATTGCTGTTTTTATGGTGAAAAAAAAAAGGCAGCTCAGTTGCCAAAATTTTACTGTAAAATTTACCTTTTTTTTTTTTTTACTGTAAATAAAAAAAATGCAATTGTACAAACAAATGTTGGCACCTGAGCTGCAAGTTTTCTTGTTTTGTTTTTTATACCGCAAATCAACAAGTGTAGATTTTTCGGTGTATTACTGTAAATGCCAAAACGACACCACAGTTTATTACAGTAAAAAAGTACTTTTTTTAAATATGCATTTTAATGGTAGATTTTTTTTAAACGAAAATGTTCAAAAAAATATGGTTAGTTGCAGTAATTTCACCTCAAAATGTAGTGTATATTACTGTAAATAGAAAAACACTACTGCTGTTTTTATGGTGAAAAAAAAAAGGCAGCTCAGTTGCCAGAATTTTACTGTAAAATTTACATTTGTTTTTTTTTTACTGTAAATTAAAAAAAATGCAATTTTTACAAAAAATCTTTGGCACCTGAGCTGCCAGTTTTTTTTGTTTTTGTTTTTTTACGGTAAATCAAATGTAGATTTTTCGGTGTATTACTGTAAATGCACTACAGTTTATTACACAAAAAAAAAGTACTGTTTTTATATGCATTTTATTTAAAAAAAAATTTTTTTAAACGAAAATGTTCAAAAAAATATGGTAAGTTGCAATAATTTCACCTCAAAATGTAGTGTATATTACTGTAAATGGAAAAAACAGTACTGCTGTTTTTATGGTAAAAAAAAAAAGGCAGCTCAGTTGCCAGAATTTTACTGTAAAATGTAAAAAAATTTTTTTACTGTAAATTAAAAAAAAAATGCAATTTTACAGTAAAATTTCAGAACCTGAGCTGCCATTTAAAAAAAAATTTTTTTTTTTACCGCAAATCAACAAGTGTAGATTTTTCGGTGTATTACTGTAAATGCACTACAGATTATTACAGTAACAAAAGTACTGTTTTTATATGCATTGTTTTGGTAGATTTTTTTTTAAACGAAAATGTTCAAAAAATATGGTAAGTTGCAGTAATTTCACCTCAAAATGTAGTGTATATTACTGTAAATGGAGAAACAGTATTGCTGTTTTTATGGTAAAAAAAAAAAAAAAAAAGTTGCCAGAATTTTACTGTAAAATGTACATTTGTTTTTTTTACTGTAAATAAAAAAAAACTGCAATTTTACAAAAAAATGTTGGCACCTGAGCTGCCAGTTTTTTGTTTTTTTTTACCGTAAATCAACAAGTGTAGATTTTTCGGTATATTACTGTAAATGCACTACAGTTTATTACAGTAAAAAAAGTACTGTTTTTATATGCATTTTAGTTGTAGATTTTTTTTTAAACGAAAATGTTCAAAAAATATGGTAAGTTGCAGTAATTTCACCTCAAAATGTAGTGTATATTACTGTAAATGGAGAAACAGTATTGCTGTTTTTATGGTAAAAAAAAAAAGAAAAAAAAAAGGCAGCTCAGTTGCCAGAATTTTACTGTAAAATGTAAATTTGTTTTTTTTTACTGTAAATAAAAAAAAATGCAATTTTACAGTAAAATTTCAGAACCTGAGCTGCCATTTTTTTATTTTATTTTTTTACCGCAAATCAACAAGTGTAGATTTTTCCGTGTATTACTGTAAATGCACTACAGATTATTACAGTAAAAAAAGTACTGTTTTTATATGCATTTTTTTTGTAGATTTTTTTTTAAACGAAAATGTTCAAAAAATATGGTAAGTTGCAGTAATTTCACCTCAAAATGTAGTGTATATTACTGTAAATGGAGAAACAGTATTGCTGTTTTTATGGTAAAAAAAATAAAAAAAATAAAAAAGTTGCCAGAATTTTACTGTAAAATGTACATTTGTTTTTTTTACTGTAAATTAAAAAAAACTGCAATTTTACAAAAAAATGTTGGCACCTGAGCTGCCAGTTTTTTTTGTTTTTTTTACCGTAAATCAACAAGTGTAGATTTTTCGGTGTATTACTGTAAATGCACTACAGTTTATTACAGTAAAAAAAGTACTGTTTTTATATGCATTTTAGTTGTAGATTTTTAAAAAAAAATGAAAATGTTCAAAAAATATGGTAAGTTGCAGTAATTTCACCTCAAAATGTAGTGTATATTACTGGAAATGGAGAAACAGTATTGCTGTTTTTATGGTAAAAAAAAAAAAAAAAAAGTTGCCAGAATTTTACTGTAAAATGTACATTTGTTTTTTTTACTGTAAATAAAAAACTGCAATTTTACAAAAAAATGTTGGCACCTGAGCTGCCAGTTTTTTTGTTTTTTTTTACCGTAAATCAACAAGTGTAGATTTTTCGGTGTATTACTGTAAATGCACTACAGATTATTACAGTAAAAAAAGTACTGTTTTTATATGCATTTTAGTTGTAGATTTTTTTTTAAACGAAAATGTTCAAAAAATATGGTAAGTTGCAGTAATTTCACCTCAAAATGTAGTGTATATTACTGTAAATGGAGAAACAGTATTGCTGTTTTTATGGTAAAAAAAAAAAAAAAGGCAGCTCAGTTGCCAGAATTTTACTGTAAAATGTAAATTTGTTTTTTTTTACTGTAAATAAAAAAAAATGCAATTTTACAGTAAAATTTCAGAACCTGAGCTGCCATTTTTTTTAATTTTTTTTTACCGCAAAACAACAAGTGTAGATTTTTCCGTGTATTACTGTAAATGCACTACAGATTATTACAGTAAAAAAAGTACTGTTTTTATATGCATTTTAGTTGTAGATTTTTTTTTAAACGAAAATGTTCAAAAAATATGGTAAGTTGCAGCAATTTCACCTCAAAATGTAGTGTATTTTACTGTAAATGGAGAAACAGTATTGCTGTTTTTATGGTAAAAAAAGAAAAGAAAAAAAAAAGTTGCCAGAATTTTACTGTAAAATGTACATTTGTTTTTTTTTACTGTAAATAAAACAAACTGCAATTTTACAAAAAAATGTTGGCACCTGAGCTGCCAGTTTTTTTGTTTTTTTTACCGTAAATCAACAAGTGTAGATTTTTCGGTGTATTACTGTAAATGCATAACAGTTTATTACAGTAAAAAGAAGTACCGTTTTTATATGCATTTTAGTTGTAGATTTTTTTTAAACGAAAATTTAAAAAAATATACGGTAAGTTGCAATAATTTCACCTCAAAATGTAGTGTATATTACTGTAAATGGAAAAAACACTACTGCTGTTTTTATGGTAAAAAAAAAAAAGGCAGCTCAGTTGCCAGAATTTTACTGTAAAATTTACATTTGTTTTTTTTTTTTACTGTAAATTAAAAAAATGCAATTTTACAGTAAAATTTCAGAACCTGAGCTGTTTTTTGTTGTTGTTTTTTTACCGCAAATCAACAAGTGTAGATTTTTCCGTGTATTACTGTAAATGCACTACAGATTATTACAGTAAAAAAAGTACTGTTTTTATATGCATTTTTTTTGTAGATTTTTTTTTAAACGAAAATGTTCAAAAAATATGGTAAGTTGCAGTAATTTCACCTCAAAATGTAGTGTATATTACTGTAAATGGAGAAACAGTATTGCTGTTTTTATGGTAAAAAAAAAAAAAAAAAAAAGGCAGCTCAGTTGCCAGAATTTTACTGTAAAATGTAAATTTGTTTTTTTTTTTACTGTAAATAAAAAAAAATGCAATTTTACAGTAAAATTTCAGAACCTGAGCTGCCATTTATTTTTTATTTTTTTTTTACCGCAAATCAACAAGTGTAGATTTTTCCGTGTATTACTGTAAATGCACTACAGATTATTACAGTAGAAAAAGTACTGTTTTTATATGCGTTTTTTTTGTAGATTTCTTTTTAAACGAAAATGTTCAAAAAATATGGTAAGTTGCAGTAATTTCACCTCAAAATGTAGTGTATATTACTGTAAATGGAGAAACAGTATTGCTGTTTTTATGGTAAAAAAAAAAAAAAAAAAAAGGCAGCTCAGTTGCCAGAATTTTACTGTAAAATTTACATTTGTTTTTTAACTGTAAATAAAAAAAACCTGCAATTTTACAAAAAAAATGTTGGCACCTGAGCTGCCAGTTTTTTTTGTTTTTTTACCGTAAATAAACAAGTGTAGATTTTTCGGTGTATTACTGTAAATGCACTACAGATTATTACAGTAAAAAAAGTACTGTTTTTATATGCATTTTAGTTGTAGATGTTTTTTTAAATGAAAATGTTCAAAAAATATGGTAAGTTGCAGTAATTTCACCTCAAAATGTAGTGTATATTACTGTAAATGGAGAAACAGTACTGCTGTTTTAATGGTAAAAAAAAAAAAAAAAAGGCAGCTCAGTTGCCAGAATTTTACTGTAAAATTTACATTTGTTTTTTTTTTTACTGTAAATAAAAAACTGCAATTTTACAAAAAAAATGTTGGCACCTGAGCTGCCAGTTTTTTTGTTTTTTTTACCGTAAATCAACAAGTGTAGATTTTTCGGTGTATTACTGTAAATGCATAACAGTTTATTACAGTAAAAAGAAGTACCGTTTTTATATGCATTTTAGTTGTAGATTTTTTTTAAACGAAAATTTAAAAAAATATACGGTAAGTTGCAATAATTTCACCTCAAAATTTAGTGTATATTACTGTAAATGGAAAAAACACTACTGCTGTTTTTATGGTAAAAAAAAAAAGGCAGCTCAGTTGCCAGAATTTTACTGTAAAATTTACATTTGTTTTTTTTTTTTACTGTAAATTAAAAAAATGCAATTTTACAGTAAAATTTCAGAACCTGAGCTGTTTTTTTTGTTGTTTTTTTACCGCAAATCAACAAGTGTAGATTTTTCCGTGTATTACTGTAAATGCACTACAGATTATTACAGTAAAAAAAGTACTGTTTTTATATGCATTTTAGTTGTAGATTTTTTTTAAACGAAAATGTTCAAAAAATATGGTAAGTTGCAGCAATTTCACCTCAAAATGTAGTGTATATTACTGTAAATGGAGAAACAGTATTGCTGTTTTTATGGTAAAAAAAAAAAAAAAAAAGGCAGCTCAGTTGCCAGAATTTTACTGTAAAATTTACATTTGTTTTTTTTTTTACTGTAAATAAAAAACTGCAATTTTACAAAAAAAATGTTGGCACCTGAGCTGCCAGTTTTTTTGTTTTTTTTACCGTAAATCAACAAGTGTAGATTTTTCGGTGTATTACTGTAAATGCATAACAGTTTATTACAGTAAAAAGAAGTACCGTTTTTATATGCATTTTAGTTGTAGATTTTTTTTAAACGAAAATTTAAAAAAATATACGGTAAGTTGCAATAATTTCACCTCAAAATGTAGTGTATATTACTGTAAATGGAAAAAACACTACTGCTGTTTTTATGGTAAAAAAAAAAAAGGCAGCTCAGTTGCCAGAATTTTACTGTAAAATTTACATTTGTTTTTTTTTTTACTGTAAATTAAAAAAATGCAATTTTACAGTAAAATTTCAGAACCTGAGCTGTTTTTTGTTGTTGTTTTTTTACCGCAAATCAACAAGTGTAGATTTTTCCGTGTATTACTGTAAATGCACTACAGATTATTACAGTAAAAAAAGTACTGTTTTTATATGCATTTTAGTTGTAGATTTTTTTTAAACGAAAATGTTCAAAAAATATGGTAAGTTGCAGCAATTTCACCTCAAAATGTAGTGTATATTACTGTAAATGGAGAAACAGTATTGCTGTTTTTATGGTAAAAAAAAAAAAAAAAAGGCAGCTCAGTTGCCAGAATTTTACTGTAAAATTTACATTTGTTTTTTTTTACTGTAAATAAAAAACTGCAATTTTACAAAAAAATGTTGGCACCTGAGCTGCCAGTTTTTTTGTTTTTTTTACCGTAAATCAACAAGTGTAGATTTTTCGGTGTATTACTGTAAATGCATTACAGTTTATTACAGTAAAAATAAGTATCGTTTTTATATGCATTTTAGTTGTAGATTTTTTTTAAACGAAAATGTTCAAAAAATATGGTAAGTTGCAGTAATTTCACCTCAAAATGTAGTGTATATTACTGTAAATGGAGAAACAGTATTGCTGTTTTTATGGTAAAAAAGAAAAGAAAAAGGCAGCTCAGTTGCCAGAATTTTACTGTAAAATGTAAATTTGTTTTTTTTTACTGTAAATAAAAAAAAATGCAATTTTACAGTAAAAATTCAGAACCTGAGCTACCATTTTTAAAAAAAAATTTTTTTTTACCGCAAATCAACAAGTGTAGATTTTTCCGTGTATTACTGTAAATGCACTACAGATTATTACAGTAGAAAAAGTACTGTTTTTATATGCATTTTTTTTGTAGATTTCTTTTTAAACGAAAATGTTCAAAAAATATGGTAAGTTGCAGTAATTTCACCTCAAAATGTAGTGTATATTACTGTAAATGGAGAAACAGTATTGCTGTTTTTATGAAAAAAAAAAAAAAAAAAAAAAAAGTTGCCAGAATTTTACTGTAAAATTTCCATTTGTTTTTTAACTGTAAATTAAAAAAAACTGCAATTTTACAAAAAAAATGTTGGCACCTGAGCTGCCAGTTTTTTTGTTTTTTTTTACCGTAAATCAACAAGTGTAGATTTTTCGGTGTATTACTGTAAATGCATTACAGTTTATTACAGTAAAAAGAAGTACCGTTTTTATATGCATTTTAGTTGTAGATTTTTTTTAAACGAAAATTTTCAAAAATATACGGTAAGTTGCAATAATTTCACCTCAAAATGTAGTGTATATTACTGCAAATGGAAAAACACTACTCCTTTTCGGTGTATTACTGTAAATGCCAAAACGATACCACAGTTTATTACAGTAAAAAAAAGTACAGTTTTTTTCATTTAAAAGAAAAATGCTGTAAAAACCACAGTCAATTTCACAATTTGACCATGAAATCTATTGCTACTTTTACATTGCACAATTTGATGGATAACTTGCTGTGAAATCATTATTATTGGTATTCATTTCTATTTAAAAAATGGTTTGATAAAAATATATTAAGTTATTTGTAAATATATATATTTTTCTCCCAAAATAGAGAGAAAGAATACATTCAGTAAGAAAAGTTACAAGTTGATATATATTATTTCCAGGGCCAAATAGAATGAGGTGGAGGGCCACATTGTGGCCCCCGGGCCTTGACTTTGACATCTAAGTGTAGTGCTTGAAGGTCAAATCATGAAAGTCAAACTTGGTGTAAAGTTAGCCATCTTGGGTCAGATCACATGCTGTGAGTGAAGAGTTAAAAGGGGGAGAAAAAAAATCGGCGCCACGTGGCGTCCTGGCCAGACTTCAGCCCCTCCCCCCTCCCCCCTCCCCCCTCCCTCCCCAGTTAAAGGAACAAAATGTCCACTTCCTGTGTGGTCACATGACCAGATGTAAAGCAGATGTACAGTAGAGAGCGCGTGCACGTGAGGGATGAAAAGTGGGAGGTTTTTGTCTTTGTTCACGCCATCACAGAGCAGAAACTAACTAGTTGGAGACAACAGAGGGGGAATAAACATGTGCACTAACTAGTTGGGGAAATAAACATGTGCACTAACTAGTTGGAGACAACAGAGGGGGAAATAAACATGTGCACTAACTAGTTGGAGACAACAGAGGGGAAATAAACATGTGCACTAACTAGTTGGGGACAACAGAGGGGGAAATAAACATGTGCACTAACTAGTTGGAGACAACAGAGGGGGAAATAAACATGTGCACTAACTAGTTGGAGACAACAGAGGGGGAAATA
This sequence comes from Nerophis lumbriciformis, assembly GCF_033978685.3. NCBI lineage: Eukaryota > Metazoa > Chordata > Actinopteri > Syngnathiformes > Syngnathidae > Nerophis > Nerophis lumbriciformis. The sequence goes on along the minus strand of NC_084558.2, from coordinate 49,768,161 downwards.
AACATGTGCACTAACTAGTTGGAGACAACAGAGGGGGAAATAAACATGTGCACTAACTAGTGGGAGACAACAGAGGAGGAAATAAACGTGCACTAACTAGTTGGAGACAACAAAGGGGGAAATAAACATGTGCACTAACTAGTTGGAGACAACAGAGGGAAATAAACATGTGCACTAACTAGTTGGAGACAACAGAGGGGGAAATAAACATGTGCACTAACTAGTTGGGGAAATAAACATGTGCACTAACTAGTTGGAGACAACAGAGGGGGAAATAAACATGTGCACTAACTAGTTGGAGACAACAGAGGGGGAAATAAACATGTGCACTAACTAGTTGGAGACAACAGAGGGGGAAATAAACATGTGCACTAACTAGTTGGGGAAATAAACATGTGCACTAACTAGTTGGAGACAACAGAGTGGGAAATAAACATGTGCACTAACTAGTTGGAGACAACAGAGGGGAAATAAACATGTGCACTAACTAGTTGGAGACAACAGAGGGGAAATAAACATGTGCACTAACTAGTTGGAGACAACAGAGGGGGAAATAAACATGTGCACTAACTATTTGGATACAACAGAGGGAAATAAACATGTGCACTAACTAGTTGGAGACAACAGAGGGGGAAATAAACATGTGCACTAACTAGTTGGGGAAATAAACATGTGCACTAACTAGTTGGAGACAACAGAGTGGGAAATAAACATGTGCACTAACTAGTTGGAGACAACAGAGGGGGAAATAAACATGTGCACTAACTAGTTGGAGACAACAGAGGGGGAAATAAACATGTGCACTAACTAGTTGGAGACAACAGAGGGAAATAAACATGTGCACTAACTAGTTGGGGACAACAGAGGAGGAAATAAACATGTGCACTAACTAGTTGGAGACAACAGAGGGGGAAATAAACATGTGCACTAACTAGTTGGGGACAACAGAGGGGGAAATAAACATGTGCACTAACTAGTTGGAGACAACATAGGAGGAAATAAACATGTGCACTAACTAGTTGGAGACAACAGAGGGGAAATAAACATGTGCACTAACTAGTTGGAGACAACAGAGGGGGAAATAAACATGTGCACTAACTAGTTGGAGACAACAGAGGGAAATAAACATGTGCACTAACTAGTTGGAGACAACAGAGGGGGAAATAAACATGTGCACTAACTAGTTGGAGACAACAGAGGGGGAAATAAACATGTGCACTAACTAGTTGGAGACAACAGAGGGGAAATAAACATGTGCACTAACTAGTTGGAGACAACAGAGAGGGAAATAAACGTGTGCACTAACTAGTTGGAGACAACAGAGGGGGAAATAAACATGTGCACTAACTAGTTGGAGACAACAGAGGGGGAAATAAACATGTGCACTAACTAGTTGGATACAACAGAGGGAAATAAACATGTGCACTAACTAGTTGGAGACAACAGAGGGGGAAATAAACATGTGCACTAACTAGTTGGAGACAACAGAGGGAAATAAACATGTGCACTAACTAGTTGGAGACAACAGAGGGGGAAATAAACATGTGCACTAACTAGTTGGAGACAACAGAGGGGGAAATAAACATGTGCACTAACTAGTTGGAGACAACAGAGGGGAAATAAACATGTGCACTAACTAGTTGGAGACAACAGAGAGGGAAATAAACGTGTGCACTAACTAGTTGGAGACAACAGAGGGGGAAATAAACATGTGCACTAACTAGTTGGAGACAACAGAGGGGGAAATAAACATGTGCACTAACTAGTTGGATACAACAGAGGGAAATAAACATGTGCACTAACTAGTTGGAGACAACAGAGGGGGAAATAAACATGTGCACTAACTAGTTGGAGACAACAGAGGGAAATAAACATGTGCACTAACTAGTTGGAGACAACAGAGGGGGAAATAAACATGTGCACTAACTAGTTGGAGACAACAGAGGGGGAAATAAACATGTGCACTAACTAGTTGGAGACAACAGAGGGAAATAAACATGTGCACTAACTAGTTGGAGACAACAGAGGGGGAAATAAACGTGTGCACTAACTAGTTGGAGACAACAGAGGGGGAAATAAACATGTGCACTAACTAGTTGGAGACAACAGAGGGAAATAAACATGTGCACTAACTAGTTGGAGACAACAGAGGGAAATAAACATGTGCACTAACTAGTTGGAGACAACAGAGGGGGAAATAAACATGTGCACTAACTAGTTGGAGACAACAGAGGGGGAAATAAACATGTGCACTAACTAGTTGGAGACAACAGAGGGGGAAATAAACATGTGCACTAACTAGTTGGAGACAACAGAGGGGGAAATAAACATGTGCACTAACTAGTTGGAGACAACAGAGGGGGAAATAAACATGTGCACTAACTAGTTGGAGACAACAGAGGGGGAAATAAACATGTGCACTAACTAGTTGGAGACAACAGAGGGGAAATAAACATGTGCACTAACTAGTTGGAGACAACAGAGGGGGAAATAAACATGTGCACTAACTAGTTGGGGACAACAGAGGGGGAAATAAACATGTGCACTAACTAGTTGGAGACAACAGAGGGGGAAATAAACATGTGCACTAACTAGTTGGGGACAACAGAGGAGGAAATAAACATGTGCACTAACTAGTTGGAGACAACAGAGGGAAATAAACATGTGCACTAACTAGTTGGGGACAACAGAGGAGGAAATAAACATGTGCACTAACTAGTTGGAGACAACAGAGGGGGAAATAAACATGTGCACTAACTAGTTGGAGACAACAGAGGGGGAAATAAACATGTGCACTAACTAGTTGGGGAAATAAACATGTGCACTAACTAGTTGGAGACAACAGAGGGGGAAATAAACATGTGCACTAACTAGTTGGAGACAACAGAGGGGGAAATAAACATGTGCACTACCTAGTTGGGGAAATAAACATGTGCACTAACTAGTTGGAGACAACAGAGGGGGAAATAAACATGTGCACTAACTAGTTGGAGACAACAGAGGGGGAAATAAACATGTGCACTAACTAGTTGGAGACAACAGAGGGGGAATAAACATGTGCACTAACTAGTTGGAGACAACAGAGGGGGAAATAAACATGTGCACTAACTATTTGGATACAACAGAGGGAAATAAACATGTGCACTAACTAGTTGGAGACAACAGAGGGGGAAATAAACATGTGCACTAACTAGTTGGGGAAATAAACATGTGCACTAACTAGTTGGAGACAACAGAGTGGGAAATAAACATGTGCACTAACTAGTTGGAGACAACAGAGGGGGAAATAAACATGTGCACTAACTAGTTGGAGACAACAGAGGGGGAAATAAACATGTGCACTAACTAGTTGGAGACAACAGAGGGGGAAATAAACATGTGCACTAACTAGTTGGAGACAACAGAGGGGGAAATAAACATGTGCACTAACTAGTTGGAGACAACAGAGGAGGAAATAAACATGTGCACTAACTAGTTGGAGACAACAGAGGGGGAAATAAACATGTGCACTAACTAGTTGGAGACAACAGAGGGGGAAATAAACATGTGCACTAACTAGTTGGAGACAACAGAGGGGGAAATAAACATGTGCACTAACTAGTTGGAGACAACAGAGGGAAATAAACATGTGCACTAACTAGTTGGGGACAACATAGGAGGAAATAAACGTGCACTAACTAGTTGGAGACAACAGAGGGGGAAATAAACATGTCCACTAACTAGTTGGAGACAACAGAGGGGGAAATAAACATGTGCACTAACTAGTTGGAGACAACAGAGGGGGGAATAAACATGTGCACTAACTAGTTGGAGACAACAGAGGGGGAAATAAACATGTGCACTAACTAGTTGGAGACAACAGAGGGGGAAATAAACATGTGCACTAACTAGTTGGAGACAACAGAGGGGGAAATAAACATGTGCACTAACTAGTTGGAGACAACAGAGGGGGAAATAAACATGTGCACTAACTAGTTGGAGACAACAGAGGGGGAAATAAACATGTGCACTAACTAGTTGGAGACAACAGAGGGGGAAATAAACATGTGCACTAACTAGTTGGAGACAACAGAGGGGGAAATAAACGTGTGCACTAACTAGTTGGAGACAACAGAGGGGGAAATAAACATGTGCACTAACTAGTTGGAGACAACAGAGGGGAAATAAACATGTGCACTAACTAGTTGGAGACAACATAGGAGGAAATAAACATGTGCACTAACTAGTTGGAGACAACAGAGGGGGAAATAAACATGTGCACTAACTAGTTGGAGACAACAGAGGGGAAATAAACATGTGCACTAACTAGTTGGAGACAACAGAGGGGAAAATAAACATGTGCACTAACTAGTTGGAGACAACATAGGAGGAAATAAACATGTGCACTAACTAGTTGGAGACAACAGAGGGGGAAATAAACATGTGCACTAACTAGTTGGAGACAACAGAGGGGGAAATAAACATGTGCACTAACTAGTTGGAGACAACAGAGGGGGAAATAAACATGTGCACTAACTAGTTGGGGAAATAAACATGTGCACTAACTAGTTGGAGACAACAGAGGGGGAAATAAACATGTGCACTAACTAGTTGGAGACAACAGAGGGGGAAATAAACATGTGCACTAACTAGTTGGAGACAACAGAGGAGGAAATAAACATGTGCACTAACTAGTTGGAGACAACAGAGGGGGAAATAAACATGTGCACTAACTAGTTGGAGACAACAGAGTGGGAAATAAACATGTGCACTAACTAGTTGGAGACAACAAAGGGGGAAATAAACATGTGCACTAACTAGTTGGAGACAACAGAGGGAAATAAACATGTGCACT
>NC_084558.2:49745827-49753327 GCF_033978685.3 Nerophis lumbriciformis | reverse complement strand
AACTAGATGAGGCAATTCCTGAAGGAACTGCGTGTGAATGCGCCAAAGCTGACAGAATGTAGTATGAATGTAAGAATAGTTTGAAGGTTGAGGAGTTTGAATTTCCAGAAAAAAACGGAATTTGTTGTGGAACTTGGGAAAGTGTTGGTTGGATGAGTGGAATGTGTTGAAGGTGGAATGGTTTGAATAGGTTGAAAAATGTGGGAATTGAGCAACTTGGAAAAAGGTCCCATTCATTTCAATGGGAACTTCCTGGAAATGTGGGAATTTTTGGGAAAATTATTAGGAGCATGAATGTCCTGAATGAGCTGAATTGGTTGGTGTTGGAATTGTTTAAATCGGTCAAGGAGTGTTGAAGTAGTAACAGTTTTTTAATTGAAAAATGGTAGTACGGAATTTCGGGAAAACCGGGAATTTTTAAAGTTCTTAAACCAACTTGTTTTTTTTTTGTCCTGATTAAGAAGAATGTTTTGACAGTGGAATGGTTGAAGTGGGTTCAAAAATGTGGAAGGAGTCATCACACTAAAAAAGATTGGAAATAAGGTTAAAATAAAACAGAAATTACTGGAAATTTGTTGAACGTGGAAAAAGGGTTGTTTGAATGACCAGGATGAGTTGAATGTGTTGAAGTTGGAATGGTTTGAATCGGTTGGAAAATGTGGGAATTGTGCAACTTGGAAAAAGGTCCCATTCATTTCAATGGGAACTTCCTGGAAATTTGGGAATTTTTGGGAAAATTATTAGGAGCATGAATGTCCTGAATGAGCTGAATTGGTTGGTGTTGGAATTGTTTAAATCGGTCAAGGAGTGTTGAAGTAGTAACAGTTTTTTAATTGAAAAATGGTAGTACGGAATTTCGGGAAAACCGGGAATTTTTAAAGTTCTTAAACCAACTTGGTTTTTTTTTGTCCTGATTAAGAAGAATGTTTTGACAGTGGAATGGTTGAAGTGGGTTCAAAAATGTGGAAGGAGTCATCGCACTAAAAAAGATTGGAAATAAGGTTAAAATAAAACAGAAATTACTGGAAATTTGTTGAACGTGGAAAAAGGGTTGTTTGAATGACCAGGATGAGTTGAATGTGTTGAAGTTGGAATGGTTTGAATCGGTTGAAAAATGTGGGAATTGTGCAACTTGGAAAAAGGTCCCATTCATTTCAATGGGAACTTCCTGGAAATTTGGGAATTTTTGGGAAAATGATTAAGAGCATGAATGTCCTGAATGAGCTGAATTGGTTGGCGTTGGAATTGTTTAAATCGGTCAAGGAGTGTTGAAGTAGTAACAGTTTTTTAATTGAAAAATGGAATTTCGGGAAAACCGGGAATTTTTTAAGTTCTTAAACCAACTTGTTTTTTTTGTCCTGATTAAGAAGAATGTTTTGACAGTGGAGTGGGTTCAAAAATGTGGAAGGAGTCATCGCACTAAAAAAGATTGGAAATAAGGTTAAAATAAAACAGAAATTACTGGAAATTTGTTGAACGTGGAAAAATGGTTGTTTGAATTACCAGGATGAGTTGAATGTGTTGAAGTTGGAATGGTTTGAATCGGTTGAAAAATGTGGGAATTGTGGAAGTTTGAAAAATGTCCCATCGATTTCAATGGGAATTTCAGGAAAAGCGGGAATTTTTTTGGAAAATGCTAAAAAAAATAAAAAAAAGTCAATGTTTTTAATTAGTATTAAATGGTTGGTGTTGGAATTTTTCAGAACGGTTGAGAAATGTTGAAGTAGTAACATTTTGATAATATAAAATTCCTGGAATTTCGGGAAAACCGGGAAATTTTCCAGTTCAAAAAAACAACTTAGTTTTTTGTCCTGATCAAGAGGGATGATCTGACGGTGGAACGGTTGAAAAATGTGGAAGGAGTAGTCGCACTAAAAAAGGTTGGAAATAAGGTTAAAATAAAACAGAAATTCCTGAAAATGTGTTGAATGTGGAAAAATGGTTGTTTGAATTACCAGGATGAGTTGAATGTGTTGAAGTTGGAATGGTTTGAATCGGTTGAAAAATGTGGGAATTGTGCAACTTGGAAAAAGGTCCCATTCATTTCAATGGGAACTTCCTGGAAATTTGGGGATTTTTGGGAAAATTATTAGGAGCATGAATGTCCTGAATGAGCTGAATTGGTTGGTGTTGGAATTGTTTAAATCGGTCAAGGAATGTTGAAGTAGTAACAGTTTTTTAATTGAAAAATGGTAGTACGGAATTTCGGGAAAACCGGGAATTTTTAAAGTTCTTAAACCAACTTGTTTTTTTTTGTCCTGATTAAGAAGAATGTTTTGACAGTGGAGTGGGTTCAAAAATGTGGAAGGAGTCATCGCACTAAAAAAGATTGGAAATAAGGTTAAAATAAAACAGAAATTACTGGAAATTTGTTGAACGTGGAAAAATGGTTGTTTTAATTACCAGGATGAGTTGAATGTGTTGAAGTTGGAATGGTTTGAATCGGTTGAAAAATGTGGGAATTGTGCAACTTGGAAAAAGGTCCCATTCATTTCAATGGGGACTTCCTGGAAATTTGGGAATTTTTGGGAAAATTATTAGGAGCATGAATGTCCTGAATGAGCTGAATTGGTTGGCGTTGGAATTGTTTAAATCGGTCAAGGAATGTTGAAGTAGTAACAGTTTTTTAATTGAAAAATGGAATTTCGGGAAAACTGGGAATTTTTTAAGTTCTTAAACCAACTTGGTTTTTTTGTCCTGATTAAGAAGAATGTTTTGACAGTGGAGTGGGTTCAAAAATGTGGAAGGAGTCATCGCACTAAAAAAGATTGGAAATAAGGTTAAAATAAAACAGAAATTACTGGAAATTTGTTGAACGTGGAAAAAGGGTTGTTTGAATGACCAGGATGAGTTGAATGTGTTGAAGTTGGAATGGTTTGAATCGGTTGAAAAATGTGGGAATTGTGCAACTTGGAAAAAGGTCCCATTCATTTCAATGGGAACTTCCTGGAAATGTGGGAATTTTTGGGAAAATTATTAGGAGCATGAATGTCCTGAATGAGCTGAATTGGTTGGTGTTGGAATTGTTTAAATCGGTCAAGGAGTGTTGAAGTAGTAACAGTTTTTTAATTGAAAAATGGAATTTCGGGAAAACCGGGAATTTTTTAAGTTCTTAAACCAACTTGTTTTTTTTGTCCTGATTAAGAAGAATGTTTTGACAGTGGAGTGGGTTCAAAAATGTGGAAGGAGTCATCGCACTAAAAAAGATTGGAAATAAGGTTAAAATAAAACAGAAATTACTGGAAATTTGTTGAACGTGGAAAAAGGGTTGTTTGAATGACCAGGATGAGTTGAATGTGTTGAAGTTGGAATGGTTTGAATCGGTTAAAAAATGTGGGAATTGTGCAACTTGGAAAAAGGTCCCATTCATTTCAATGGGAACTTCCTGGAAATGTGGGAATTTTTGGGAAAATTATTAGGAGCATGAATGTCCTGAATGAGCTGAATTGGTTGGTGTTGGAATTGTTTACATCGGTCAAGGAATGTTGAAGTAGTAACAGTTTTTTAATTGAAAAATGGAATTTCGGGAAAACCGGGAATTTTTTAAGTTCTTAAACCAACTTGGTTTTTTTGTCCTGATTAAGAAGAATGTTTTGACAGTGGAGTGGGTTCAAAAATGTGGAAGGAGTCATCGCACTAAAAAAGATTGGAAATAAGGTTAAAATAAAACAGAAATTACTGGAAATTTGTTGAACGTGGAAAAAGGGTTGTTTGAATGACCAGGATGAGTTGAATGTGTTGAAGTTGGAATGGTTTGAATCGGTTAAAAAATGTGGGAATTGTGGAAGTTTTAAAAATGTCCAATCGATTTCAATGGGAATTTCAGGAAAAGCGGGAATTCTTTTGGAAAATGCTAAAAAAAAGGGGAAAAAAAGTGAATGTTTTTAATTAGTATTAAATGGTTGGTGTTGGAATTTTTCAGAACGGTTGATAAATGTTGAAGTAGTAACATTTTGATAATATGGAATTCCTGGAATTTCGGGAAAACCGGGAAATTTTCCAGTTCAAAAAAACAACTTCGTTTTTTGTCCTGATCAAGAGGAATGATCTGACGGTGGAACGGTTGAAAAATGTGGAAGGAGTAGTCGCACTAAAAAAGGTTGGAAATAAGGTTAAAATAAAATTCCTGAAAATTTGTTGAACGTGGAAAAATGGTTGTTTGAATTACCAGGATGAGTTGAATGTGTTGAAGTTGGAATGGTTTTAATCGGTTGAAAAATGTGGTAATTGTGGAAGTTTGAAAAATGTCCTATTCATTTCAATGGGAATTTCATGGAAATTTGGGAATTTCGGGAAAAGCGGGAATTTTTGGGGAAAATGCTAAAAAAAAAAAAAAAAAAAAAAAAAGGGAATGTTTTTAATTAATAGTTGGTGTTGGAATTTTTCAAAACGGTTGAGAAATGTTGAAGTAGTAACATTTTGGTAATATGGAATTCCTGTAAGTTCGGGAAAACCGGGTATTTTTCCAGTTAAAAAAAACACTTTGTTTTTTTGTCCTGATTAAGAAGAATGTGGAACGGTTTAAAAATGTGGATGGAGTCATCGCACTAAAGAAGGTTGGAAATAAGGTTAAAATAAATCAGAAATTACTGGAAATTTGTTGAACGTGGAAAAATTGTTGTTTGAATTACCAGGATGAGTTGAATGTGTTGAAGTTGGAATGGTTCGAATCGGTTGAAAAATGTGGGAATTGTGGAAGTTTGAAAAATGTCCCATCGATTTCAATGGGAATTTCATGGAAATTTGGGGATTTCGGGAAAAGCAGGAATTTTTTGGAAAATGCTAAAAAAAAAAGTGAATATTTTTAATTAGTTAATTAGTGGTTGGTGTTGGAATTTTTAAAAACGGTTGAGGAATGTTGAAGTAGTAACAGTTTTTTAATTGAAAAATGGTATTATGGAATTTCGAGAAAAGCGGGAATTTTTTGGAAAATGCTAAAAAAAAAAATGTTTTTAATTAGTTAATTCATGGTTGGTGTTGGACTTTTTAAAACCGGTTGAGAAATGTTGAAGTAGTAACAGTTTTTTCATTGAAAAATGGTATTACGGAATTTCGGGAAAACCGGGAATTTTTAGAGTTTTTAAACCAACTTGTTTTTTTTGTCCTGATTAAGAGGAATGTTTTGACAGTGAAGTGGGTTCAAAAATGTGGAAGGAGTCATCGCACTAAAGAAGGTTGGAAATAAGGTTAAAATAAATCAGAAATTACTGGAAATTTGTTGAACGTGGAAAAATGGTTGTTTGAATTACCAGGATGAGTTGAATGTGTTGAAGTTGGAATGGTTCGAATCGGTAGAAAAATGTGGGAATTGTGGAAGTTTGAAAAATGTCCCATCGATTTCAATGGGAATTTCATGGAAATTTGGGGATTTTGGGAAAAGCAGGAATTTTTTGGAAAATGCTAAAAAAAAAAGTGAATGTTTTTAATTAGTTAATTAATGGTTGGTGTTGGAATTTTTAAAAACGGTTGAGAAATGTTGAAGAAGTACCAGTTTTTTAATTGAAAAATGGTATTACGGAATTTCGGGAAAAGCGGGAATTTTTTGGAAAATGCTAAAAATGTTTTTAATGTTTTTAATTAGTTAATTAATGGTTGTTATTGGACTTTTTAAAAACGGTTGAGAAATGTTGAAGTAGTAACAGTTTTTTTATTGAAAAATGGTATAACGGAATTTCGGGAAAACCGGGAATTTTTAGAGTTCTTAAACCAACTTGGTTTTTTTGTCCTGATTAAGAGGAATGTTTTGACAGTGGAACAATTGAAGTGGGTTCAAAAATGTGGAAGGAGTCGTCGCACTAAAAAAGGTTGGAAATAAGGTTAAAATAAAACAGAAATTACTGGAAATTTGTTGAATGTGGAAAAATGGTTGTTTAAATTACCAGGATGAGTGGAATGTGTTGAATGGGGAATGCTTTGAATCGGTTGAAAAATGTAGGGATTGTGGAAGTTTGAAAAATGTCCCATTGATTTTAATGGGAAGTTCCTGGAAATTTGGGTATTTTTTGGAAAAGTGGGATTTTTTTGGAAAATTATTAGGAGCATGAATGTCCTGAATGAGCTGAGTTGGTTGGCGTTGGAATTGTTTAATCGGTCAAGAAAAGTTGAAGTAGTAACATTTTTTTAATTGAAAAATGGTATTACGGAATTTCAGGAAAACCGGGAATTTTTGAAGTTCTTAAACCAACCTGTTTTTTTTGTTCTGATTAAGAAGAATGTTTTGACAGTGGAGTAGGTTCAAAAATGTGGAAGGAGTCATCGCACTAAAAAATGTTGGAAATAAGACTGGAAATTTGTTGAACGTGGAAACATGGTTGTTTGAATTACCAGGATGAGTTGAATGTGTTGAAGTTGGAATGGTTTGAATCGGTTGAAAAATGGGGGAATTGTGGAAGTTTGAAAAATGTCGCATTGATTTCAATGGGAATTTTATGGAAATTTGGGAATTCCGGGAAAAGCGGGAATTTTTGGGAAAATGCTACAAAAAAAAAGTAAATGTTTTTAATAAGATGGTTGGTGTTGGAATTTTTCAAAACGGTTGAGAAATGTTGAGGTAGTAACATTTTGGTAATATGGAATTCCTGGAATTCCAGGAAAACCGGGAAATTTTCCAGTTCTTAAAACAACTTTGTTTTTTGTCCTGATTAAGAGGAATGATTTGACAGTGAAATGGTTGAAAAATGTGGAAGGAGTAGTCGCCAGAAAAAAGGGTGGAAATAGGGCTATGGAAGACCAGGAATTCTGGAAAGTCCTGGAAATGTTTTTTTAAATTAGAAAAGGGTTGTTTGCATTTCCAGGATGGTGGAATGTGTTGAAGGTGGAATGGTTTGAATAGGTTGAAAAATTTGGGAATTGTGTTTGAAAAATGTCCCATTGATTTCATGGAAATTTGGGGATTTCGGTAAAAGCGGGAATTTTTTGGAAAATGCTAAAAAAAAAAAAAAAAAAAAAAATAAAAAAAAAAAGTGAATGTTTTTAATTAGTTTATGGTTGGTGTTGGAATTTTTCAAAACGGTTGAGAAATGTTGAAGTAGTAACATTTTGGTAATATGGAATTCCTGGAATTTTGGGAAATTTTCCAGTTCAAAAAACAACTTTTTTTTGGTCCTGATTAAGAGGAATGTTTTGACTGTGGAACGGTTGAAAAATGTGGAAGGAGTAGAAAAAAAGGGTGGAAATAGGGCTTTGGAAGACCAGGAATTCTGGAAAATCCTGGAATTGGTTTTTGGAAATTGGAAAAAGGTTGTTTGAATTTCCAGGATGGTAGAATGTGTTGAAGGTGGAATGGTTTGAATAGGTTGAAACATGTGGATATTTAAGTATTTATTTCTATTTAGACAAAACATGTAGTAAAGTATGATAATATATGTTGCAATAATACTATTAAAAAGTTTAAAAGACATGCAATTTCAAGCAGTACATATATTGTTTCTGTCAAAATGAAAAAATCAATGACATTTAGTGAGAGAATATGAAGTACTTTATTGCGGGCCAGATGTGGCC
>NC_084558.2:49693327-49740827 GCF_033978685.3 Nerophis lumbriciformis | reverse complement strand
GTTGATTTTACGGTAAAAAAAACAACTCAAGTTAATGGAGCCCCGCTCACCCTTTAGAGCACAGCTGGTCAACTGTATCATGATAAAAGTGTTTTTTTATTGGCCGATATCGTCAAATTATTATTATTTTTTTGCAATTTTGGAAAATAAGGAGCAAGAGAAAGAAAATATATTAATAATAAGCATTTTTATTTTAAATGTAACCTTCCTCTGATTATAATCCCACAGCTGTCAAGGCAGAAAGGAAATGTCAACACAAGCATGGAAAACAATGTAATAAAAAACACAATGAAAAATAAAATAAAATAATTAAAAACATTAAACTGCATTTATTAATAATATATAATTTAATACATAATGTATAAAACGAGCTGAATAATAATGCTCTTAATTAACAATATATAAATAATAATACAAATAAAATAGAAAATATTGTAAACAAACTTGTAAAATCACATGGAACACTTAACAATAAGCAATATGTAAGAAATGTTTAATAAAGTTTAAGAAAATAGTGTAAGAAAATGTCAACATAGAGGAACCTGAGAATAACTATTTTGTGCAGGTTCAGTAGATTTTTGAAATATCTTTCCTGGGTTGTGGGAGAAAGGCCAAGGCCAAGGACTTGGACGACATCTTCAATCCCAACAAAAACATGCTCAAAGGCACAAGGTTACAATCTCATGCCATTACGATTAGTTTTGTTTAAGCTGCTGTCAATATTTAACCAAGTCCAAGTTTGACAAAGTGGGATTTGACCTGGACTCGGGGACAAGTCGGGGTCACTTTGATTGTGGTCCTTGATCAGAATTCAAAGTGGATCAAATATGGATCGGTGCCACACCTCTTTAGTGACAATGAAAGTGCGTGCAGGAAAGAAAAAGGTGCAGCGTTTGACCGGTTTAACAGAGAGGAACTTGTCCTAACGTCTTCCTGGGGATTAATTCACAGCAGTTTTACTTCGAGGGAGAGAACACCAACACGCTTCCTGTATAAAAGCACGTAAAACAAGACGGGCTAGGTCTGGAAACCACCACACATCCCTGAAGCCTGTAACTTAATAACACAGCATCAGGTTTGTCACGTCGCTGGAGAAGGTTTTTTTTTAGCAAACTATTCAGACTGCTTCTTGATTCTTGTTATGGAGTGAGAAGAGAAAGACAAAACGACGAAAAATTGTGGATAAAGGAGGAACAGTCACCTGGACAGTTTTTTGCGCTCACCCTTTAGAGCACAGCTGCAACTTCCTGGCACTGAACCTGCACAAAATAGTTCTTCTCAGGTTCCTCTATGTTGACATTTTCTTACACTATTTTCTTACACTTTATTAAACATTTCTTACATATTGCTTATTGTTAAGTGTTCCATGTGATTTTACAAGTTTGTTTACAATATTTTCTATTTTATTTGTATTATTATTTATATATTGTTAATTAAGAGCATTATTATTCAGCTCGTTTTATACATTATGTATTAAATTATATATTATTAATAAATGCAGTTTAATGTTTTTAATTATTTTATTTTATTACATTGTTTTCCATGCTTGTGTTGACATTTCCTTTCTGCCTTGACAGCTGTGGGATTATAATCAGAGGAAGGTTACATTTAAAATAAAAATGCTTATTATTAATATATTTTCTTTCTCTTGCTCCTTATTTTCCATAGGTGCAAAAAAATAATAATAATTTGACGATATCGGCCAATAAAAAAAACACTTTTATCATGATACAGTTGACCAGCTGTGCTCTAAAGGGTGAGCGGGGCTCCATTAACTTGAGTTGTTTTTTTTACCGTAAAATCAACTTTGGTATGTTACTGTTTCTTTCCATATACAGTAAGACACTAAAACATTAAAAAACAAACAAAAAAAACAACATTAAAACAACAAGATTTTACGATAAAATAAAACTGACAGCATAAATTCCGCCGACTTTAGGTTTTTTTTAACCGTAAAATCAACTTTGGTACTGTTTTTTTCCATAAACAACAAGATTTTACATTTAAAAAACTGGCAGTTTCAATTCCGCCAATTTTAGGTTGTTTTTTTTACCATAAAATCTACTTTGGTAGCATTTTTTTCCATATACAGTAAGACACTAAAACATTTAAAAAAAAACAAAAAAAAACATTAAAACAACAAGATTTTACGCTTTAAAAAAAACCGACAGCATAAATTCCGCCGACTTTAGTTTTTTTTTTTTACTGTAAAATCAACTTTGGTACTGTTTTTTTTTTCCATATATGGTAAGACACTAAAACATTAAAAAACAAACAAAAAACAACAACAAGATTTTACGATAAAATAAAAATGACAGCATAAATTCCGCTGACTTTAGTTGTTTTTTTTAACCGTAAAATCAACTCTGGTACTGTTTTTTTCCATAAACAACAAGATTTCATGTAAAAAAAACTGACCATTTAAATTCCGCCGATTTTAGTTTTTTTTTTACCGTAAAATCTACTTTGGTACTGGGTTTTTTCCAGACACGGTAAGACACTAAAACATTAAAAAACAACAAGATTTTACGATAAAATAAAACTGACAGCATAAATTCCGCTGACTTGAGTTTTTTTTAACCGTAAAATCTACTTTGGTTCTGTTTTTTTCCATAAACAACAAGATTTTACGTAAAAAAAAACTGACTGTTTAAATTCCGCCGATTTTAGTTTTTTTTTTACCGTAAAATCTACTTTGGTACTGGTTTTTTCCCATATACGGTAAGACACTAAAAAATTAAAAAACAAAAACATAAACAACAAGATTTTACGATAAAATAAAAATGACAGCATAAATTCCGCCGACTTGAATTTTTTTTTTTTTTTACAGTAAAATCAACTTTGGTACTGTTTTTTTCCATAAACAACAAGATTTTACGTTAAAAAAACCTGGCAGTTTCAATTCCGCCAATTCTAGTTTTTTTTTTTACCATAAAATCTACTTTGGTAGTATTTTTTTCCATATACAGTAAGACACTAAAACATTTTTAAAAAAAACAACAAAACATTAAGACAAGATTTTACGATTTAAAAAAAAACGACAGCATAAATTCCGCCGACTTTAGTTTTTGTTTTTTACCGTAAAATCAACTTTGGTACTGTTTTTTTTTCCATATATGGTAAGACACTAAAACATTAAAAAACAAATTAAAAAAACAACAAGGTTTTACGATAAAATAAAAATGACAGCATAAATTCCGCTGACTTGAGGTTTTTTTTAACCGTAAAATCAACTTTGGAACTGTTTTTTTCCATAAACAACAAGATTTTACGTAAAAAAACTGACCGTTTAAATTCCGCCGATTTTAGTTTTTTTTTACCGTAAAATCTACTTTGGTACTGGTTTTTTTCCATACACGGTAAGACACTAAAACATTAAAAAACAACAAGATTTTACGATAAAATAAAAATGACAGCATAAATTCCGCCGATTTAAGTTTTTTTTTTACCGTAAAATCTACTTTGGTACTGTTTTTTCTTCCATATACGGTAAGACACTAAAACAAAACAAAAAAACAAAAAAAACAACAACATTAAAACAACAAGATTTTTAAAAAAAACTGACAGCATAAATTCCGCCGCCTTGAGTTTTTTTTTTTACTGTAAAATCTACTTTGGTACTGTTTTTTTCCATAAACAACAAGATTTTACGTAAAAAAAAAACTGACCGTTTAAATTCCGCCAATTTTAGGTTGTTTTTTTAAACGTAAAATCTACTTTGGTACTGGTTTTTTTCCATACACGGTAAGACACTAAAACATTAAAAAACAAACAAAAACAACAAGATTTTACGATAAAATAAAAATGACAGCATGAATTCCGCCGATTTTAGTTTTTTTTTACCGTAAAATCTACTTTGGTACTGTTTTTTTCCCCATATACGGTAAGACACTAAAACAAAACAAAAAAACTAAAAAAACAACAACATTAAAACAACAAGATTTTAAAAAAAACTGACAGCATAAATTCCGCCGACTTGAGTTTTTTTTTTTACTGTAAAATCTACTTTGGTACTGTTTTTTTCCATAAACAACAAGATTTTACGTTAAAAAAAACTGACCGTTTAAATTCCGCCAATTTTAGGTTGTTTTTTTTAACGTAAAATCTACTTTGGTACTGGTTTTTTTCCATACACGGTAAGACACTAAAACATTAAAAAACAAACAAAAACAACAAGATTTTACGATAAAATAAAAATGACAGCATAAATTCCGCCGATTTTAGTTTTTTTTTACCGTAAAATCTACTTTGGTACTGTTTTTTTCCCCATATACGGTAAGACACTAAAACAAAACAAAAAAACTAAAAAAACAACAACATTAAAACAACAAGATTTAAAAAAAAACTGACAGCATAAATTCCGCCGACTTGAGTTTTTTTTAACCGTAAAATCAACTTTGGTACTGTTTTTTTCCATAAACAACAAGATTTTACGTAAAAAAAATGACCGTTTAAATTCCGCCGATTTTAGTTTTTTTTTACCGTAAAATCTACTTTGGTACTGGTTTTTTTCCATACACGGTAAGACACTAAAACATTAAAAAACAACAAGATTTTACGATAAAATAAAAATGACAGCATAAATTCCGCCGATTTAAGTTTTTTTTTTTACCGTAAAATCTACTTTGGTACTGTTTTTTCTTCCATATACGGTAAGACACTAAAACAAAACAAAAAAACAAAAAAAACAACAACATTAAAACAACAAGATTTAAAAAAAAAAACTGACAGCATAAATTCCGCCGCCTTGAGTTTTTTTTTTTACTGTAAAATCTACTTTGGTACTGTTTTTTTCCATAAACAACAAGATTTTACATAAAAAAAAAACTGACCGTTTAAATTCCGCCAATTTTAGGTTGTTTTTTTTAACGTAAAATCTACTTTGGTACTGGTTTTTTTCCATACACGGTAAGACACTAAAACATTAAAAAACAAACAAAAACAACAAGATTTTACGATAAAATAAAAATGACAGCATGAATTCCGCCGATTTTAGTTTTTTTACCGTAAAATCTACTTTGGTACTGTTTTTTTCCCCATATACGGTAAGACACTAAAACAAAACAAAAAAACTAAAAAAACAACAACATTAAAACAACAAGATTTAAAAAAAAACTGACAGCATAAATTCCGCCGACTTGAGTTTTTTTTTTTACTGTAAAATCTACTTTGGTACTGGTTTTTTTCCATACACGGTAAGACACTAAAACATTAAAAAACAAACAAAAACAACAAGATTTTACGATAAAATAAAAATGACAGCATAAATTCCGCCGATTTTAGTTTTTTTTTACCGTAAAATCTACTTTGGTACTGTTTTTTTCCCCATATACGGTAAGACACTAAAACAAAACAAAAAAACTAAAAAAACAACAACATTAAAACAACAAGATTTTAAAAAAAACTGACAGCATAAATTCCGCCGACTTGAGTTTTTTTTAACCGTAAAATCAACTTTGGTACTGTTTTTTTCCATAAACAACAAGATTTTACGTAAAAAAAACTGACCATTTAAATTCCGCCGATTTTTTTTATTTTTTTTTACCGTAAAATCTACTTTGGTACTGTTTTTTTTCCAGACACGGTAAGACACTAAAACATTAAAAAACAACAAGATTTTACGATAAAATAAAAATGACAGCATAAATTCCGCTGACTTGAGTTTTTTTTAACCGTAAAATCTACTTTGGTACTGTTTTTTTCCATAAACAACAAGATTTTACGTAAAAAAAACTGACCGTTTAAATTCCGCCGATTTTAGTTGTTTTTTTTAAACGTAAAATTTACTTTGGTACTGTTTTTTTTCCATATACAGTAAGACACAAAAAAATTAAAAAACAAACAAAAACAACAAGATTTTACGATAAAATAAAAATGACAGCATAAATTCCGCCGATTTGAGTTTTTTTTTTTACCGTAAAATCTACTTTGGTACTGTTTTTTTCCCCATATACGGTAAGACACTAAAACAAAACAAAAAAACTAAAAAAACAACAACATTAAAACAACAAGATTTAAAAAAAAAACTGACAGCATAAATTCCGCCGACTTGAGTTTTTTTTTTTACCGTAAAATCTACTTTGGTACTGTTTTTTCCATAAACAACAAGATTTTACGTAAAAAAAACTGACCGTTTAAATTCCGCCGATTTTAGTTTGTTTTTTTTAACGTAAAATCTACTTTGGTACTGGGTTTTTTCCATATACGGTAAGACACTAAAAAATTAAAAAACAAACAAAAACAACAAGATTTTACGATAAAATAAAAATGACAGCATAAATTCCGCCGACTTGAGTTTTTTTTTACCGTAAAATCTACTTTGGTACTGTTTTTTTTTCCATATACGGTAAGACACTAAAACAAAAAAACAACAACATTAAAACAACAAGATTAAAAAAAAAACTGACAGCATAAATTCCGCTGACTTGAGTTTATTTTACCGTAAAATCAACTTTGGTACTGTTTTTTTTCTTCCATATATGGTGAGACACTAAAACATTAAAAAACAAACAAAAACAACAACAAGATTTTACGATAAAATAAAAATGACAGCATAAATTCCGCCGACTTGAGTTTTTTTTAACCGTAAAATCTACTTTGGTACTGTTTTTTTCCATAAACAACAAGATTTTACGTAAAAAAAACTGACCGTTTAAATTCCGCCGATTTTAGTTTTTTTTTTTACCGTAAAATCTACTTTGGTACTGGGTTTTTTCCATATACAGTAAGACACTAAAAAAATTAAAAAAAAAACACAAAAACAACAAGATTTTACGATAAAATAAAAATGACAGCATAAATTCCACCGACTTGAGTTTTTTTTTTTACCGTAAAATCTACTTTGGTACTGGTTTTTTTTCCATATACGGTAAGACACTAAAACAAAAACAAAAACTAAAAAAAACAACAACATTAAAACAACAAGATTTTTTTTTTAAACTGACAGCATAAATTCCGCCGACTTGAGTTTTTTTTTTACTGTAAGATCTTTGGTACTATTTTTTTCCCATATACGGTAAGACACTAAAACATTAAAAAAACGAACAAAAAAAACCATTAAAATAACAAGATTTTACGATTTAAAAAAACCGACAGCATAAATTCCTCCGACTTGAAATTTTTTTTTTACCGTAAAATCAACTTTGGTACTGGTTTTTTCCATACACGGTAAGACACTAATACATTAAAAAACATTAAAAAACAACAAGATTTTACGATAAAATAAAAATGACAGCATAAATTCCGCTGACTTGAGTTTTTTTTAACCGTAAAATCTACTTTGGTTCTGTTTTTTTCCATAAACAACAAGATTTTACGTTAAAAAAAACTGACCGTTTAAATTCCGCCGATTTTAGTTTTTTTTTTACCGTAAAATCTACTTTGGTACTGGTTTTTTTCCATATACGGTAAGACACTAAAAAATTAAAAAAACAAACAAAAACAACAAGATTTTACGCTAAAATTAAAATGACAGCATAAATTCCGCCGACTTGAGTTTTTTTTTTACCGTAAAATCTACTTTGGTACTGGTTTTTTTCCATATACCGTAAGACACTAAAAAATTAAAAAACAAACAAAAACAACAAGATTTTAAGATAAAATAAAAATGACAGCATAAATTCCGCCGACTTGAGTTTTTTTTTACCGTAAAATCTACTTTGGTACTGTTTTTTTTCTCCATATACGGTAAGACACTAAAACAAAAAAAACTAAACTAAAAAAACAACAACATTAAAACAACAAGATTTAAAAAAAAAAAAAACTGACAGCATAAATTCCGCCGACTTGAGTTTTTTTTACCGTAAAATCTACTTTGGTACTGTTTTTTTTCCATATACGGTAAGACACTAAAACATTAAAAAACAGACAAAAAATTTTTAAAACAACAAGATTTTAAGGTAAAAAAAACAAATACCTGGCAGCTCTGTTGCTTGAATTTCACTGCTGAAACAGTGCTATTGTTTCTCCCTTCCATTCTATTTATTCCATTTTTTTATATGATGTAAAAAAAAAAACGCTGCTTTTACTGTAAAATTCTGGTGACTGAGCTGCCAGTTTTAAAGTAAAATTTAAATCTTTTTTTTTGGCGCTTATGTAAAAAAATATATTGTTAATGTATTACATGTATATATTACTCATTGTTAAAAGTGGCGATGTGGCCCTCATCAGCTGTAGTTGGACATAAACAACATGGCTGATATGAAAAGGGCGTACATCAGCTGGAGGAACTGAGTCAACTCTGTCCAGGAAAAGGTTTTGGGAGCGCTGCTGCCCCTTGGGTGTCACCCATCAACGCCTTCGTCAACAGCTGTGGCGCCGCCGCTGTAATTCACCCGCCCGATTGTTGTGTTCTGTCTCTGGCAACGCCGGCCCGGGGGTCATGTGACCGAGCGGCGTGTGGAAGTGTAGCAACAGATGGTGGGTCACACCGGGGGATTTGGGAACAATTGGAAAGTGCTAACTGCTGACTTCAAGACTCCAGCTCACCCTCATGAGATCCTCACCATGGACTAACTTTTTGGCACAAAGCTGGTAGGGTCAACTAAAAGGTACGGAGATGGTTGACTTTATGGCGAGCTTGTACATCTTTTTAAAAATGCTGTTTCCTATTAAACTGCTCATGACTTGCAAAACTGAGATAGTCCAATAATAGCAGTCATGCCGCTAATTGCTAGCTAGCAACTAGCGCGCTAATCACGCAGTGGCAACTGGCATCTTAATCGCTAGCTGGAAACTAATGCGCTAATCGCTAGCTGGCAACTAAATCCCTAATCTCTAGCTGGCCACTAGAATGCTAACTACTACCTGGCAACTAAAGCGCTAATCGCTAGCTGGCAACTAGAGCGCTAATCGCTAGCTGGCAACTAAAGCTTTAAACGCTGGCTGACAACTCAAGCGCTAATAACTGGCTAGCAACTAGAGCGCTAATCTCTAGCTGGCCACTAGAATGCTAACCACTATCTGGCAACTAAAGCGCTAATCGTTCGCTGGCAACTAAAGCTTTAATCGCTGGCTGACAACTCAAGCGCTAATAACTGGCTAGCAACTAGAGCGCTAATCGCTAACTGGCAACTAAAGCTTTAATCGCTTGCTGGCAACTAGTCCACAAAAAGCTAGCTGGCAACTAGAGCATTAATCCCCAGCTGGCACCCACAGCACTAATCGCTCGCTGACAACTAGTCCCCTACTTGCTAGCTAGCCACAAGAGCGCTATTTTTTGCTGGCAACTAGAGCTTTAATCGCTAGCTGGCACTAGTTCGCAAATCACTAGCTGGCAACTAGCTAGCTGGAAACTACAGCACTAATGGCTAGCTGGCAACTAGTTCGCAATTTGCCAGCTGGCAACCACAGCACTAATTGCTAGCTGACAACTAGTCCACTACTTGCTAGCTGGCCACAACAGCGCAATTGTTTTGCTGGCAACAAGCTTAAATTTCTAGCTGGCACTAGTCCACAAATCACTAGCTGGCAACTAGTCCGCAAATCCCTAGCTGGCAACTAGTCCGCAAATCACTAGCTGGCAACTAGTCCGCAAATCACTAGCTGGCAACTAGTCTGCAAATCACTAGCTGGCAACTAGTCTGCAAATCCCTAGCTGGCAACTAGTCGGCAAATCCCTAGCTGGCAACTAGTCCGCAAATCACTAGCTGGCAACTAGTCCGCAAATCCCTAGCTGGCAACTAGTCCGCAAATCACTAGCTGGCAACTAGTCCGCAAATCACTAGCTGGCAACTATTCCGCAAATCCCTAGCTGGCAACTAGTCCGCAAATCACTAGCTGGCAACTAGTCCGCAAATCACTAGCTGGCAACTAGTCTGCAAATCACTAGCTGGCAACTAGTCCGCAAATCCCTAGCTGGCAACTAGTCCGCAAATCCCTAGCTGGCAACTCGTCCACAAATCCCTAGCTGGCAACTAGTCCGCAAATCCCTAGCTGGCAACTAGTCCGCAAATCACTAGCTGGCAACTAGTCTGCAAATCACTAGCTGGCAACTATTCCGCAAATCCCTAGCTGGCAGTAGTCCGCAAATCACTAGCTGGTAACTAGTCCGCAAATCCCTAGCTGGCAGTAGTCCGCAAATCACTAGCTGGCAACTAGTCCGCAAATCACTAGCTGGCAACTATTCCGCAAATCCCTAGCTGGCAGTAGTCCGCAAATCACTAGCTGGCAACTAGTCCGCAAATCCCTAGCTGGCAGTAGTCCGCAAATCACTAGCTGGGAACTAGTCCCAAATCACTAGCTGGCAACTAGTCCACAAATCACTAGTTGGCAACTATTCCGCAAATCTCTAGCTGGCAACTAGTCCGCAAATCACTAGCTGGCAACTAGTCCGCAAATCCCTAGCTGGCAGTAGTCCGCAAATCACTAGCTGGCAACTAGTCCCAAATCACTAGCTGGCAACTAGTCCACAAATCACTAGTTGGCAACTATTCCGCAAATCTCTAGCTGGCAACTAGTCCGCAAATCACTAGCTGGCAACTAGTCTGCAAATCACTAGCTGGCAACTACAGCACTAATCGCTATCTGGAAACTAGTCTGCAAATCACTAGCTGGCACTAGTCCACAAATCACTAGCTGGCAACTAGCTAGCTGGCAACTACAGCACTAATCGCCAGCTGGCAACTAGTTCGCAAATTACCAGCCGGCAACTACAGCACTAATCGCTAGCTGACAACTAGTCCACTACTTGCTAGCTGGCCACAGCAGCGCTACTTTTTTGCTGGCAACTAGAGCTTTAATCGCTATCTGGCAACTAGTCCGCCAATCACTAGCTGGCAACTATTCCGCAAATCCCTAGCTGGCAACTCGTCCACAAATCCCTAGCTGGCAACTAGTCCGCAAATCCCTAGCTGGCAACTAGTCCGCAAATCCCTAACTGGCAACTAGTCCGCAAATCCCTAACTGGCAACTAGTCCGCAAATCCCTAGCTGGCAACTAGTCCGCAAATCCCTAGCTGACAACTAGTCCGCAAATCCCTAACTGGCAACTAGTCCGCAAATCCCTAGCTGGCAACTAGTCCGCAAATCACTAGCTGGCAACTAGTGGGCAAATCACTAGCTGGCAACGAGTGGGCAAATAGTTAGTAGCACCTGCATGGCAACTACAAATGTATCAACAGATGGTGTATAAGAGCTACGGGACAAAGACTACTCCTAACATTTGGTGTATAAGAGCTACGGGACAAAGACTACTCCTAACATTTGGTGTATAAGAGCTACGGGACAAAGACTACTCCTAACATTTGGTGTATAAGAGCTACGGGACAAAGACTACTCCTAACATTTGGTGTATAAGAGCTACGGGACAAAGACTACTCCTAACATTTGGTGTATAAGAGCTACGGGACAAAGACTACTCCTAACATTTGGTGTATAAGAGCTACGAGACAAAGACTACTCCTAACATTTGGTGTATAAGAGCTACGAGACAAAGACTACTCCTAACATTTGGTGTGTAAGAGCTACGGGACAAAGACTACTCCTAACATTTGGTGTATAAGAGCTACGGGACAAAGACTACTCCTAACATTTGGTGTATAAGAGCTACGGGACAAAGACTACTCCTAACATTTGGTGTATAAGAGCTACGGGACAAAGACTACTCCTAACATTTGGTGTATAAGAGCTACGGGACAAAGACTACTCCTAACATTTGGTATATAAGAGCTACGGGACAAAGACTACTCCTAACATTTGGTGTATAAGAGCTACGGGACAAAGACTACTCCTAACATTTGGTGTATAAGAGCTACGGGACAAAGACTACTCCTAACATTTGGTGTATAAGAGCTACGGGACAAAGACTACTCCTAACATTTGGTATATAAGAGCTACGGGACAAAGACTACTCCTAACATTTGGTGTATAAGAGCTACGGGACAAAGACTACTCCTAACATTTGGTGTATAAGAGCTACGGGACAAAGACTACTCCTAACATTTGGTGTATAAGAGCTACGGGACAAAGACTACTCCTAAAACCTTTGTTGTCTTCTTTGTTGACTGAGTGTCTTCCTCTTCTTTGTGGAAACAACTGCTGCCTTTACATGTGCAGGTTATTTACGTAACAACAAAGGAGGATCTCCTCCACAGAACGGCCTTTGTGTGTAACGGGGGTGTAACCGCTGGTGTGTGCGTAACGGGACGCTACGAACCTTTTCTTTTGTTCTCAGGACTTGGAAAAGCTGGTACGAGTTGGCTCTTTGACTAAACAACACCACCGTCTGGAGCTGCCTTCTTTTTTCAAACATATACCTTCTTTTTACAAATGTCTACATTTGTTACAAATACTCATTCTATTGAATACAAAGTGGTGTCGTCATGACAGAATATTAACTAACTAAACTAAGGAGTGTTACGTAGTGAGTACTTTACGTCAAACAGGAACTTTCGTACGCTGACAATGGAAATTGATTTTTTCTTCCTGTTGCACTTTCCAGCAAACAAGAAACAATAAATAGTCTGCTGGTAAGAGGAAGAAGATAAGAAATAATAAATAGTTGTCAAACTTGCGTAGCGACTTTTACTCGCTCTTGTCAGCAGCTTCTACCTTCAATTTGATCACTTCTTGAATAGTCATCATTATCAGATTAATTAAATAGTCATCATTATCAGATTAATTAAATAGTCATCATTATAAGATTAAAAAATATATATATTATTATTATTATTATTATTATTATTATCGTTTCATCCATCTCAGAATTAGGACTTTTTATCCCACATACATAACTTTTATCTTATATACATGCCTTTTTATCTTATATATATGACTTTTTATCTTATATATATATATGACTTTTTATCTTATATATATATGACTTTTTATCTTATATATATATATATATATGACTTTTTATCTTATATATATGACTTTTTATCTTATATATATATGACTTTTTATCTTATATATATGACTTTTCATCTTATATATATACGACTTTTTATCTTCTTTATATGACTTTTTATCTTATATATATATATGACTTTTTATCTCATATACATGACTTTTTATCTTACATATATGACTTTTTATCTTATATATATGACTTTATATCTTACATATTACTTTTTATCTTATATACATGACTTTTTATCTTATATATATATGACTTTTTATCTTATATATGACTTTTTATCTTATATATATCACTTTTTATCTTATATATATATATATGACTTTTTATCTTATTATATATGACTTTTTATCTTATATATATATATGACTTTTTATTTCATATATATGACTTTTTATCTTATATATATATATATGACTTTTTATCTTATATATATGACTTTTTATCTTATATATATGACTTTTTATCTTATATACATGACTTTTTATCTCATATACATGACTATTTATCTTATATATATATATGACTTTTTATCTCATATACATGACTTTTTATCTTATATATATATATGACTTTTTATCTTATATATATATGACGTTTTATCTTATACATGACTTTTTATCTTATATATATGACTTTTTATCTCATATACATGACTTTTTATTTCATATATATGACTTTTTATCTTATATATATATGACTTTTTATCTTATTATATATTACTTTTTATCTTATATATACATATGACTTTTTATTTCATATATATGACTTTTTATCTTATATATATATATATGACTTTTTATCTTATATATATATGACTTTTTATCTTATATATATGACTTTTTATCTTATATACATGACTTTTTATCTCATATACATGACTATTTATCTTATATATATATATATGACTTTTTATCTCATATACATGACTTTTTATCTTATATATATATATGACTTTTTATCTTATATATATATGACGTTTTATCTCATATACATGACTTTTTATCTTATATATATGACTTTTTATCTCATATACATTACTTTTTATTTCATATACCGGTATATGACTTTTTATCTTATATATATATGACTTTTTATCTTATATATATGACTTTTTATCTTATATACATGACTTTTTATCTCATATACAGGACTATTTATCTTATATATATACCGTATTTTCCGCACTATAAGGCGCACCTAAAAACCACAATTTTTCTCAAAAGCTGACAGTGCGCCTAATAACCCGGTGCGCTTTATTACGATTCATTTTCATAAAGTTTCGGTCTCGCAACTTCGGTAAACAGCCGCCATCTTTTTTCCCGGTAGAACAGGAAGCGCTTCTTCTTCTACGCAAGCAACCGCCAAGGAAAGCACCCGCCCCCATAGAACAGGAAGCGCTTCACCCGCCCCCATAGAACAGGAAGCGCTTCACCCGCCCCCGGAAGAAGAAGAAAAAACGCGCGGATATCACCGTACGTTTCATTTCCTGTTTACATCTGTAAAGACCACAAAATGGCTCCTACTAAACGATCCGGGTCATAAAAAGACGCAATCTCTCCATCCGCACACGGATTACTACCGTATTTCACAGCAACTGATATTCCTGTGAACCGCACTGTGGAACGGGAGCACGTACGGTGAATATTCGCTCCACAGGGAATGAGAAGTCATCCTTCACTGTGGTTCTAGCTTGCCATGCTAACTTCCACTCATGGTGATATTCAAAAGGAAGACCTTGCCAAAAGAGACCTTTCCAGCCGGCGTCATCATAAAAGCTAACTCGAAGGGATGGATGGATGAAGAAAAGATGAGCGAGTGGTTAAGGGAAGTTTACGCGAAGCGGCCGGGTGGCTTTTTTCACGCTGCTCCGTCCATGTTGATATATGACTCTATGCGCGCCCACATCACAGATGGTGTCAAAAAACAAGTGAAGCACACAAATACAACACTCGCCGTCATTCCGGGTGGATTAACCAAAGAACTCCAACCGCTGGATATTGGTGTCAACAGGGCATTCAAATCACGACTGCGAACTGCGTGGGAAAAATGGATGACCGAAGGCGAACACACCTTCACTAAGACGGGCAGACAACGCCGGACAACATACGCCAACATCTGCCAGTGGATTGTAAATGCCTGGGCAGATATTTCTGTCACAACTGTGGTCCGAGCTTTCCGGAAGGCAGGATTCACAGAACTGCTGCACAACAACAGCGACACTGAATCCGATGATTTCGAAGAGACGGAGCCCGCCATTTTGGAAGCCACGCTAGCGCAACTTTTCAATTCGGACACCGAAGACGAAGAATTCGAAGGATTTACCGGTACGAATGAAGAATAACTTCAGAAAGTGAGCGCTATGTTTATTTTGTGTGTTGTGTGTTGTGACATTAACGTTCGAGCAACATTACCGGTATGTTGCTATTGCTCTACACCATTTTGAATTTTACTATGTTTGTGATTGCACATTTGTACATTTTGGGACAGAGTTGTTAGAACGCTGGTTTTCAATATATTATTAAAGTTTGACTGAACTATCTGACTGTTTTTTTGACATTCACTTTAGCGCAGCGTTTTTTTGACATTCACTTTAGCGCAGCGTAGGCGCGGCTTTTAGTCCGGGGCGGCTTATTGGTGGACAAAATTATGAAATATGTAATTCATAGAAGGTGCGGCTAATAATCCGGTGCGCCTTATAGTGCGGAAAATACGGTATGACTTTTCATCTCATATACATGACTTTTTATCTTATATATATATGACTTTTTATCTTATATATATGACGTTTTATCTCATATACATGACTTTTTATCTTATATATGACTTTTTATCTCATATACATGACTTTTTATCTTATATATATATATATGACTTTTTATCTTATATATATGACTTTTGATCTCATATACATGACTTTTGATCTTAAATATATATATGACTTTTTATCTTATATATATGACTTTTTATCTCATATACATGACTTTTTATCTTATATACATGACTTTTTATCTTATATATATATATATATATATATATATTACTTTTTATCTCATATACATGACTTTTGATCTCATATACATGACTTTTTATCTTATATATATATATATGTATATATATATATATATATGACTTTTTATCTTATATATATATATGACTTTTTATCTTATATATATGACTTTTCATCTCATATACATGACTTTTCATCTCATATACATGACTTTTGATCTTATATATATATATATGACTTTTTATCTTATATACATGACTTTTGATCTCATATACATGACTTTTTATTTTATATATATATATATATGCCTTTTTATCTTATATATATATGACTTTATATCTTCTATATATGACTTTTTATCTCATATACATGACTTTTCATCTTATATACAGTTGTGCTCATACTGTAAGTTGACACCCTGGGAGAATTGATGATTTCTTGGCCATTCTTCAGAGAATATGAATGATAACACAACAACCTTTCTTCCACTCATGCTTAATGGTTGTGTGAAGCTATTTATTGGCAAACAACTGTGTTTACTCTTTTTAAATCAAAATGACAAAAGAAAGTATGAAAATGACCCTGATCAAAAGTTGACATACCCCAGTGACTTTGATCTGATAACATGCACAAAAGTTGACACAAACAGCTTTGAATGGCTATTCAAAGTATCCCACTTACATTACGCCAAACAGCACAGAGACAAGCCTCAAAACTTCTGGAACAAAGTCATTTGGAGTGATGGCTTTCTTCTGGCGACTCAACCATGCAGCCCATTTTTCTTCAAGTGCCTCCTTATTATGCATCTTGAAACAGCCATACCACCATTTTTCAGAGAGTCCTGTATTTCAGCTGAAGTTATTTGTGGATTTTTCTTTGCATCTTGAACAATTTTCCTTCTTTGCTGGTCTACCTGAATCCCTCATTTTCCACTTCTTAATCAGCATTTGAACACTGCTGATTGGCATTCTCAATTCCTTGGATATCTTTTTATACCCCTTTCCTGTTATATGCAGTTCAATTACCTTTTCTCGCAGATCCTTTGACAATTCTTTTGCCTTCCCCATGACTCAGAATCCAGAAACATGTGTGCAGCACTGGATGAAAGATGCAATGGTCTGTCAGAAGCCCAGAAACTCACTGACCTTTTATATACACACATTCATTACAAACAAACATGTCACAGGTGAGGATTGGAACCTTGATTAGCCATTCAAAGCGGTTTGTGCCAACTTTTGTGCATGTTATGAGATCAAAGTCACTGGGGTATGTAAACCTTTGATCAGGGTCATTTGGGTACTTTCTTTTGTTATTTTGATTTAAAAAGAGTAAACACAGTTGTTTGCCAATAAATAGCTTCACACAACCATTAAGCATGTGGAAGAAAGGTTGTTGTGTTATCATTCATATTCTCTGAAGAATGGCCAAGAAATCATCAATTCTCCCAGGGCATGTCAACTTATGAGCACAACTGTATATGACTTATCTTATATATATTACTTTTTATCTTTTATATATGTATGACTTTTTATATTTTATATATATATATATGACTTTTTATCTCATATACATGACTTTCTATCTTATATATATATATATGACTTTTTATCATATATATGACTTTTTATCTCATATACATGACTGTTTATGTTATATATATATATATATATGACTTTTTATCTTATATATATTACTTTTTATCTTTTATATATGTATGACTTTTTATCTTTTATATATATATATGACTTTTTATCTCATATACATGACTTTCTATCTTATATATATATATATATATGACTTTTTATCATATATATGACTTTTTATCTCATATACATGACTTTTTATGTTATATATATGACTTTTTATCTTAAATATATGACTTTTTATCTTATATATGTATGACTTTTTATCTTATATATATTATTTTTTATCTCATATACATGACTTTTTATCTTATATACCTGTATATATATATGAGTTTTTATCGTATATATGTGACTTTTTATCTTATATATGTGACTTTTTATCTCATATACATGACTTTTTATCTTATATATATGACTTTTTATCTTAAATATATGACTTTTTATCTTATATATGTATGACTTTTTATCTTATATATATGACTTTTTATCTCATATACATGACTTTTTATGTTATATATATATATATATATATGAGTTTTTATCTTATATATATGACTTTTTATCTTATATATATGACTTTTTATCTCATATACATGAC
The DNA here is from genome assembly GCF_033978685.3 of Nerophis lumbriciformis. Lineage (NCBI taxonomy): Eukaryota > Metazoa > Chordata > Actinopteri > Syngnathiformes > Syngnathidae > Nerophis > Nerophis lumbriciformis. The sequence continues at coordinate 49,722,718 of NC_084558.2, read as the reverse complement.
TTTTTATCATATATGACTTTTTATCTCATATACATGACTTTTTATGTTATATATATGACTTTTTATCTTAAATATATGACTTTTTATCTTATATATGTATGACTTTTTATCTTATATATATATGACCTTTTATCTCATATACATGACTTTTTATGTTATATATATGACTTTTTATCTTAAATATATGACTTTTTATCTTATATATGTATGACTTTTTATCTTAAATATATGACTTTTTATCTTATATATGTATGACTTTTTATCTTATATATATATGACCTTTTATCTCATATACATGACTTTTTATGTTATATATATGACTTTTTATCTTAAATATATGACTTTTTATCTTATATATGTATGACTTTTTATCTTATATATATGACTTTTTATCTCATATACAGGACTTTTTTTTAATCATATATATGTATATATATATATATATATATATATATATAAATATATATGTATATATATATATGTATATATATATATATATATATATATATATATATATATATATATATATATGACTTTTTATCTCAGAATTACGACTTTTTATCTCAATTTTGACTCTTATTTCTTAAGCATTACGTTTTCTCTAATAATCATGATTTGTTCTTTTATAAACATGATTTTTCGTTTTATGATTTCGCCTTTCTTATGTAATGATTCTGACTTATCTCCTAGTTATGACTTTTTATCTCAATTTCGACTTCTCATAATTTCAACTTTCTTATCTCATAATCATGACTATGTCTCTCATAATCATGACTTTATCTTATAATTTCAACTTTCTTATCTCATAAATTCGACTTTCTTATCTCATAATTTTATCTCAAATATGACTTTTATCTCAATTTTGACTTTCTCATTTCATAGGCATTGCTTTTTTTCTAACAATCATGATTTTTTTGTTTATAAACGTGACTTTTCGTCTCATGGTTTCAACATTTCATAATTTCAACTTTCTTATCTCATGACTCTGACTTATCTCACAATTATAACTCTTTACAAGTCAATCATGACTTTATATCTCAATTTTGACTTTTTACCTCAATTTTGACTCATCATGTTGACTTTCTTATTTCATAAGCATGACTTTTTCTTTAAGAATTATGATTTCTTCTTTTATCAACGTGACTTTTTGACTCATGATTTCGACTTTCTTATCTCATGATTCTGACTTTTATCTCAATTTCCATCCATTTTCTACCGCTTGTCCCCTTTCGACTTCTCATAATTACGACTTTCTTATCTTATAATCATGACTTTTTCTCTCATAATCATGACTTTTCATTTTATAATTTCAACTTTCTTATCTCATAATTTCGACTTTCTTATCTCATAATTATGACTTTTTATCTCATATATGACTTTTATCTCAATTTCGACTTCTCATACTTTGGACTATAGGTTGATTGGCAACACTAAATGGTCCCTAGTGTGTGAATGTTGTCTGTCTAGCTGTGTTGGCCCTGTGATGAGGTGGCCACTTGTCCAGAGTGTACGCCGCCTTCCGCCCGAATGAAGCTGAGATAGGCTCCAGCATCCCCCGTGACCCCAGAAGGGACAAGCGGTAGAAAATGGATGGATGGGATAATTTTGACTTTCTTATCTCATAATCATGACTTTTTCTCTCATAATCATGACTTTTCCTCTTATCATTTCAACTTTCTTATATCACACTTTTGACTTCATCTCACAATCATGACTTTTTTAATCTAATAATCATGACTTTTTAATCTTATAAATTTGACTTTATCTCATAATAATGACTTTTTAATCTAATAATCATAACTTTTTCTCTCATCTTCACTTCTGAGCATCCGGCTCATGTCTTTGTAGATGATTATCTAGCTTCCCTTTTGTTCTGTCACTTTGAAGCGTTTCTCCCATGCATTTGTTTTTTATAAATGTGACTTTCTTATCTTATACTTTCCACTTCATCTCACAATCATGACTTTTTAATCTAATAATCATGATTTTTTAATCTTATAAATGCGACTTTCTTATCTCATACTTTCGACTTCATCTCACAATCATGACTTTTTAATCTAATAATCATGACTTTTTAATCTTATAAATGCGACTTTCTTATCTTATACTTTAGACTTTATCTCACAATCATGACTTTTTAATCTAATAATCATGATTTTTTTTAATCTAATAAATTCGACTTTATCTTATACTTTCGACTTTATCTCACAATCATGACTTTTTTAATCTAATAATCATTATTTTTCTAATCTAATAATCATGACTTTTTAATCTTATAAATTCGACTTTGTCTTTGTCCTTTCGACTTTATCTCATAATCATGATTTTTTAATCTAATAATCATGATTTTTTAATCTTATAAATGCAACTTTCTTATCTTATACTTTAGACTTTATCTCACAATCATGATTTATTAACCTAATAATCATGACTTTTTAATCTTATAAATTCGACTTTATCTTATACTTTTGACTTTATCTCACAATCATGACTTTTTAATCTAATAATCATGACTTTTTAATCTTATAAATTCGACTTTATCTTATACTTTTGACTTTATCTCACAATCATGACTTTTTAATCTAATAATCATGACTTTTTAATCTTATAAATTCGACTTTATCTTTGTCCTTTCGAATTTCTCTCATATTTATGACTTTTTAATCTAATAATCATGACTTTTTAGTCTTATAAATGTGACTTTCGTATCTTATAAATTCGACTTTATCTTATACTTTTGACTTTATCTCACAATCATGACTTTTTAATCTAATAATCATGACTTTTTAATCTTATCAATTCGACTTTGTTTGTCCTTTCGACTTTCTCTCATATTTATGACTTTTTAATCTAATAATCATGACTTTTTAGTCTTATAAATGTGACTTTCTTATCTTATACTTTTGACTTTATCTCCCAATCATGACTTTTTAATCTAATAATCATGACTTTTTAATCTTATAAATTCGACTTTATCTTATACTTTTGACTTTATCTCACAATCATGACTTTTTAATCTAATAGTCATGACTTTTTAATCAAATAATCATGCCTTTTTAATCTTATAAATTCGACTTTATCTTTGTCCTTTCGACTTTATCTCATAATCATGACTTTTTAGTCTTATAAATGTGACTTTCTTATCTTATACTTTTGACTTTATCTCACAACCATAACTTTTTAATCTAATAATCATGACTTTTTAATCCAATAAATTCGACTTTATCTTATACTTTCGACTTTATCTCACAATCATGATTTTTTAATGTAATAATCATGCCTTTTTAATCTTATAAATTCGACTTTATCTTTGTCCTTTCGACTTTATCTCATAATCATGACTTTTTAGTTTTATAAATGTGACTTTCTTATCTTATACTTTTGACTTTATCTCACAATCATGACTTTTTAATCTAATAATCATGACTTTTTAATCTAATAAATTCGACTTTATCTCACAATCATGACTTTTTAATCTAATAATCATGACTTTTTAATCTAATAAATTCGACTTTATTTTATACTTTCGACTTTATCTCACAATCATGACTTTTTAATCTAATAATCATGATTTTTTAATCTTATAAATTCGACCTTATCTTTGTCATTTCGACTTGATCTCATAATCATGACTTTTTAGTCTTATAAATATGACTTTCTTATCTTATACTTTTGACTTTATCTCACAATCATGACTTTTTAATCTAATAATCATGCCTTTTTAATCTTATAAATACGACTTTATCTTTGTCCTTTCGACTTTATCTCATAATCATGACTTTTTAGTCTTATAAATGTGACTTTCTTATCTTATACTTTTGACTTTATCTCACAATCATGACTTTTTAATTTAATAATCATGACTTTTTAATCTTATAAATTCGACTTTATCTCACAATCATGACTTTTGAATCTAATAATCATGACTTTTTAATCTAATAAATTCGACTTTATCTTATACTTTCGACTTTATCTCACAATCATGACTTTTTAATCTAATAATCATGCCTTTTTAATCTTATAAATTCGACTTTATCTCACAATCATGACTTTTTAATCTAATAATCATGACTTTTTAATCTAATAAATTCGACTTTATTTTATACTTTCGACTTTATCTCACAATCATGACTTTTTAATCTAATAATCCTGATTTTTTTAAATCTAATAATCATGACATTTTAATCTTATAAATTCGACTTTGTCTTTATCCCCTCGACTTTATCTCATAATCATGACTTTTTAATCTAATAATCATGATTTTTTAATCTTATAAATGCGACTTTATCTTATACTTTTGACTTTATCTCACAATCATGACTTTTTAATGTAATAATCATGATTTTTTTAATCTAATGATCATGACTTTTTAGTCTTATAAATGTGACTTTCTTATCTTATACTTTTGACTTTATCTCACAATCATGACTTTTTAATTTAATAATCATGACTTTTTAATCTTATAAATTCGACTTTATCTCACAATCATGACTTTTTAATCTAATAATCATGACTTTTTAATCTAATAAATTCGACTTTATCTTATACTTTCGACTTTATCTCACAATCATGACTTTTTAATCTAATAATCATGACTTTTTAATCTTATAAATTCGACCTTATCTTTGTCATTTCGACTTGATCTCATAATCATGACTTTTTAGTCTTATAAATATGACTTTCTTATCTTATACTTGTGACTTTATCTCACAATCATGACTTTTTAATCTAATAATCATGCCTTTTTAATCTTATAAATACGACTTTATCTTTGTCCTTTCGACTTTATCTCATAATCATGACTTTTTAGTCTTATAAATGTGACTTTCTTATCTTATACTTTTGACTTTATCTCACAATCATGACTTTTTAATTTAATAATCATGACTTTTTAATCTTATAAATTCGACTTTATCTCACAATCATGACTTTTTAATCTAATAATCATGATTTTTTAATCTAATAAATTCGACTTTATCTTATACTTTCGACTTTATCTCACAATCATGACTTTTTAATCTAATAATCATGCCTTTTTAATCTTATAAATTCGACTTTATCTCACAATCATGACTTTTTAATCTAATAATCATGACTTTTTAATCTACCGTATTTTCCGCACTATAAGGCGCACCTAAAAACCACAAATTTTCTCAAAAGCTAACAGTGCGCCTTATAACCCGGTGCGCTTTATTACGATTAATTTTCATAAAGTTTCGATCTCGCAACTTCGGTAAACAGCCGCCATCTTTTTTCCCGGTAGAACAGGAAGCGCTTCTTCTTCTACGCAAGCAACCGCCAAGGAAAGCACCCGCCCCCATAGAACAGGAAGCGCTTCACCCGCCCCCATAGAACAGGAAGCGCTTCACCCGCCCCCGGAAGAAGAAGAAAAAACGCGCGGATATCACCGTACGTTTCATTTCCTGTTTACATCTGTAAAGACCACAAAATGGCTCCTACTAAACGATCCGGTTCATAAAAAGACGCAATCTCTCCATCCGCACACGGATTACTACCGTATTTCACAGCAACTGAACCGCACTGTGGAACGGGAGCACGTACGGTGAATATTCGCTCCACAGGGAATGAGAAGTCATCCTTCACTGTGGTTCTAGCTTGCCATGCTAACTTCCACTCATGGTGATATTCAAAAGGAAGACCTTGCCAAAAGAGACCTTTCCAGCCGGCGTCATCATAAAAGCTAACTCGAAGGGATGGATGGATGAAGAAAAGATGAGCGAGTGGTTAAGGGAAGTTTACGCGAAGAGGCCGGGTGGCTTTTTTCACACAGCTCCGAAGGCGAACACACCTTCACTAAGACGGGCAGACAGCCTCGGACGACATACGCCAACATTTGCCAGTGGATCGTAAATGCTTGGGCAGATATTTCGGTCACAACTGTGGTCCGAGCTTTCCGGAAGGCAGGATTCACAGAACAACAGCGACACTGACTCCCGATGACTTCTACGAGACGGAACCGGCCATTTTGGATACCACGCTTGCGCAACTTTTCAATTCGGACACCGAAGACGAAGAATTCGAAGGATTTACGAATGAAGAATAACTTCAGAAGGTGAGCGCTATGTTTATTTTGTGTGTTGTGACATTAACGTTCGAGCAACATTATGTTGCTATTTATTGCTCTACACCATTTTGAATTTTACTATGTTTGTGATTGCACATTTGCGTACATTTTGGGACAGAGTTGTTAGAACGCTGGTTTTCAATATATTATTAAAGTTTGACTGAACTATCTGACTGTTTTTTTGACATTCACTTTAGCGCAGCGTTTTTTTGACATTCACTTTAGCGCAGCGTAGGCGCGGCTTTTAGTCCGGGGCGGCTTATTGGTGGACAAAATTATGAAATATGTAATTCATAGAAGGTGCGGCTAATAATCCGGTGCGCCTTATAGTGCGGAAAATACGGTAATAAATTCGACTTTATTTTATACTTTCGACTTTATCTCACAATCATGACTTTTTAATCTAATAATCCTGATTTTTTAAATCTAATAATCATGACTTTTTAATCTTATAAATTCGACTTTGTCTTTATCCCCTCGACTTTCTCATAATCATGATTTTTTAATCTAATAATCATGATTTTTTAATCTTATAAATGCGACTTTCTTATTTTATACTTTATCTCACAATCATGATTTATTAATCTAATCATGACTTTTTAATCTTATAAATTCGACTTTATTTTATACTTTTGACTTTATCTCACAATCATGACTTTTTAATCTAATAATCATGACTTTTTAATCTTATAAATTCGACTTTATCTTTGTCCTTTCGACTTTATCTCATATTTATGACTTTTTCATCTAATAATCATGACTTTTTAATCTTATAAATTCGACTTTTCTCACAATCATGACTTTTTAATCTAATAATCATGATTTTTTAATCTAATAAATTCAACTTTATCTTATACTTTCGACTTTATCTCACAATCATGACTTTTTAATATAATAAATTCGACTTTATCTTATACTTTTGACTTTCTCACAATCATGACTTTTTAATCTAATAATCATGACTTTTTAATCTTATAAATTCGACCTTATCTTTGTCCTTTCGACTTTATCTCATAATCATGACTTTTTAGTCTTATAAATGTGACTTTGTTATCTTATACTTTTGACTTTATCTCACAACCATAACTTTTTAATCTAATAATCATGACTTTTTAATCCAATAAATTCGACTTTATCTTATACTTTCGACTTTATCTCACAATCATGATTTTTTAATGTAATAATCATGCCTTTTTAATCTTATAAATTCGACTTTATCTTTGTCCTTTCGACTTTATCTCATAATCATGACTTTTTAGTTTTATAAATGTGACTTTCTTATCTTATACTTTTGACTTTATCTCACAATCATGACTTTTTAATCTAATAATCATGACTTTTTAATCTAATAAATTCGACTTTATCTCACAATCATGACTTTTTAATCTAATAATCATGACTTTTTAATCTAATAAATTCGACTTTATTTTATACTTTCGACTTTATCTCACAATCATGACTTTTTAATCTAATAATCATGACTTTTTAATCTTATAAATTCGACCTTATCTTTGTCATTTCGACTTGATCTCATAATCATGACTTTTTAGTCTTATAAATATGACTTTCTTATCTTATACTTTTGACTTTATCTCACAATCATGACTTTTTAATCTAATAATCATGCCTTTTTAATCTTATAAATACGACTTTATCTTTGTCCTTTCGACTTTATCTCATAATCATGACTTTTTAGTCTTATAAATGTGACTTTCTTATCTTATACTTTTGACTTTATCTCACAATCATGACTTTTTAATTTAATAATCATGACTTTTTAATCTTATAAATTCGACTTTATCTCACAATCATGACTTTTGAATCTAATAATCATGACTTTTTAATCTAATAAATTCGACTTTATCTTATACTTTCGACTTTATCTCACAATCATGACTTTTTAATCTAATAATCATGCCTTTTTAATCTTATAAATTCGACTTTATCTCACAATCATGACTTTTTAATCTAATAATCATGACTTTTTAATCTAATAAATTCGACTTTATTTTATACTTTCGACTTTATCTCACAATCATGACTTTTTAATCTAATAATCCTGATTTTTTTTAATCTAATAATCATGACATTTTAATCTTATAAATTCGACTTTGTCTTTATCCCCTCGACTTTATCTCATAATCATGACTTTTTAATCTAATAATCATGATTTTTTAATCTTATAAATGCGACTTTATCTTATACTTTTGACTTTATCTCACAATCATGACTTTTTAATGTAATAATCATGATTTTTTTAATCTAATGATCATGACTTTTTAGTCTTATAAATGTGACTTTCTTATCTTATACTTTTGACTTTATCTCACAATCATGACTTTTTAATTTAATAATCATGACTTTTTAATCTTATAAATTCGACTTTATCTCACAATCATGACTTTTTAATCTAATAATCATGACTTTTTAATCTAATAAATTCGACTTTATCTTATACTTTCGACTTTATCTCACAATCATGACTTTTTAATCTAATAATCATGACTTTTTAATCTTATAAATTCGACCTTATCTTTGTCATTTCGACTTGATCTCATAATCATGACTTTTTAGTCTTATAAATATGACTTTCTTATCTTATACTTGTGACTTTATCTCACAATCATGACTTTTTAATCTAATAATCATGCCTTTTTAATCTTATAAATACGACTTTATCTTTGTCCTTTCGACTTTATCTCATAATCATGACTTTTTAGTCTTATAAATGTGACTTTCTTATCTTATACTTTTGACTTTATCTCACAATCATGACTTTTTAATTTAATAATCATGACTTTTTAATCTTATAAATTCGACTTTATCTCACAATCATGACTTTTTAATCTAATAATCATGATTTTTTAATCTAATAAATTCGACTTTATCTTATACTTTCGACTTTATCTCACAATCATGACTTTTTAATCTAATAATCATGCCTTTTTAATCTTATAAATTCGACTTTATCTCACAATCATGACTTTTTAATCTAATAATCATGACTTTTTAATCTAATAAATTCGACTTTATTTTATACTTTCGACTTTATCTCACAATCATGACTTTTTAATCTAATAATCCTGATTTTTTAAATCTAATAATCATGACTTTTTAATCTTATAAATTCGACTTTGTCTTTATCCCCTCGACTTTCTCATAATCATGATTTTTTAATCTAATAATCATGATTTTTTAATCTTATAAATGCGACTTTCTTATTTTATACTTTATCTCACAATCATGATTTATTAATCTAATCATGACTTTTTAATCTTATAAATTCGACTTTATTTTATACTTTTGACTTTATCTCACAATCATGACTTTTTAATCTAATAATCATGACTTTTTAATCTTATAAATTCGACTTTATCTTTGTCCTTTCGACTTTATCTCATATTTATGACTTTTTCATCTAATAATCATGACTTTTTAATCTTATAAATTCGACTTTTCTCACAATCATGACTTTTTAATCTAATAATCATGATTTTTTAATCTAATAAATTCAACTTTATCTTATACTTTCGACTTTATCTCACAATCATGACTTTTTAATCTAATAAATTCGACTTTATCTTATACTTTTGACTTTCTCACAATCATGACTTTTTAATCTAATAATCATGACTTTTTAATCTTATAAATTCGACCTTATCTTTGTCCTTTCGACTTTATCTCATAATCATGACTTTTTAGTCTTATAAATGTGACTTTGTTATCTTATACTTTTGACTTTATCTCACAATCATGACTTTTTAATTTAATAATCATGACTTTTTAATCTTATAAATTCGACCTTATCTTTGTCATTTCGACTTGATCTCATAATCATGACTTTTTAGTCTTATAAATATGACTTTCTTATCTTATACTTGTGACTTTATCTCACAATCATGACTTTTTAATCTAATAATCATGCCTTTTTAATCTTATAAATACGACTTTATCTTTGTCCTTTCGACTTTATCTCATAATCATGACTTTTTAGTCTTATAAATGTGACTTTCTTATCTTATACTTTTGACTTTATCTCACAATCATGACTTTTTAATTGAATAATCATGACTTTTTAATCTTATAAATTCGACTTTATCTCACAATCATGACTTTTTAATCTAATAATCATGATTTTTTAATCTAATAAATTCGACTTTATCTTATACTTTCGACTTTATCTCACAATCATGACTTTTTAATCTAATAATCATGCCTTTTTAATCTTATAAATTCGACTTTATCTCACAATCATGACTTTTTAATCTAATAATCATAACTTTTTAATCTAATAAATTCGACTTTATTTTATACTTTCGACTTTATCTCACAATCATGACTTTTTAATCTAATAATCCTGATTTTTTAAATCTAATAATCATGACTTTTTAATCTTATAAATTCGACTTTGTCTTTATCCCCTCGACTTTATCTCATAATCATGACTTTTTAATCTAATAATCATGATTTTTTAATCTTATAAATGCGACTTTCTTATTTTATACTTTATCTCACAATCATGATTTATTAATCTAATCATGACTTTTTAATCTTATAAATTCGACTTTATTTTATACTTTTGACTTTATCTCACAATCATGACTTTTTAATCTAATAATCATGACTTTTTAATCTTATAAATTCGACTTTATCTTTGTCCTTTCGACTTTATCTCATATTTATGACTTTTTCATCGAATAATCATGACTTTTTAATCTTATAAATTCGACTTTATCTCACAATCATGACTTTTTAATCTAATAATCATGACTTTTAAATCTAATAAATTCGACTTTATCTTATACTTTCGACTTTATCTCACAATCATGACTTTTTAATCTAATAATCATGCCTTTTTAATCTTATGAATTCGACTTTATCTTTGTCCTTTCGACTTTATCTCATAATCATGACTTTTTAGTCTTATAAATGTGACTTTCTTATCTTATCTTATACTTTTGACTTTATCTCACAACCATGACTTTTTAATCTAATAATCATGACCTGTCCTCTCATCTTCACTTCTGAGCATCCGACTCATGTCTTTGTAGATGGATTATCTAGCTTCCCCTTTGTTCTGTCAACTTGAAGCGTTTCTCCCATGCATTTGTTTTTGATGCTTTCAGCATTTTTTTCTTTTGCAATTGGAGCAAACAAGCGTTCCTCGCCAATGTTGACGTTTGTCAAAAGCAAAGATGGCGTCTCACCTCCTGCATGCGCCGCTTGGCTCTCTCCAGCGCGTCCTCGTAGCCTTTCCGCCGGAGCTCGCTGAGGCTCTCGTAGTACTCCTCCGTGTCGTCGCTGTCGGAGAAGAGCACCTGCGAGAAGATCTTCCAGCCGCAGGTGTCGAGCGCGTGGCCCAGGTACACCTGCAGCCGGTGGCAGAGCGCCTCCGTCTCCCGCGGCGGGGACGCGTTGGCGCCGAAGAGGACGGACCAGACGCCGGACGGCTCCTCCGGGAAGGGCGGCAGGCAGGGCTCCAGGTCCGAGTTGACCTCGCACAGCTGGAGGTGGACCGAGCGCAGGTCCTGGGAGGAAAAGAGGCCGGCCCAGCTGAAGTCCCGGCGGCCGCCTGGCTCGGGGTCGTCCTCCGCGGCGTCCACCAACTCCATGTCCGCCGACTTTTTCCCTTTCTTCGGCTGGACTACCGCCGCGGGGCTCCAGTCGAGCAGCGGGTCCTGGAACGTGGTCCGCTTCTGCACCGTCCGGTTGTGGCAGGTTATGGCGAACTTGCCCTCCACGTCGTTCCAGGCCACGATGAAAACATACTTGTGTCGCTCCTTGTCGTCGAACACTTTGGGTCGGACGGACACCCAGCCGGACTCCAGGTTGTCCTCCATGGCGAAGGACATTGTCGGTGAAAGACCCCGAAAACAAGCGAGCGTCGTCCGGGGAAGTGGGGGGGATAACAGCCGGAGGCTAGCGGCTAACGCTAACGCGACGGAGGCTAAGCGGCCGAACAAAGGCTCTGCTATCGCGCGGAGCTTAATGTCTCCCCTCCATTAACGGCGACGACGACTCGGCACAAAGCGGGGCATAGGCGACGGCACGTCCGGGTGAGGGCGACACATCGAGTCCGGTTGTCATGACACCAGACCGCCGGGTTCACCTGCTGGCTGACCGTTGCTTCTTTTTCCTCCTTCTTCTTCTTCTTGTTTACAAGCCGAGCGCGTTCACGTGAAACCCCGGGGCAGCGCGATGGTGCGTTCAGCGGCCCCGCGGACAAAACGCCACTCGTCCCCTCTTCAACCGCCGCTTATCTCTCCGTATTCCTCAATAATCGCACTTTTCTAGTCGCACACTTCCATGTGCCAAAATGCTCCTTTTACGCTTTCATTCGGATCAAAAATCCAACGGTTGTCTTATAAAACATGTCCGCGTCCCCGCTCTCCCTTTGTTCCCTCAGTCTCTCTCTCTCTCTCTCGCTCTCTTTGGACGCGCACGCGGAGCGTAAACATCCGCACGTGGGAAAACCCATGACGTCAGCACGCAGACGTGACTGCCGGAAGAAGGAGGAGGGCCTTTTAAAAAAAAAAAGAAAAAAAAAGATGGTTTTACGGCGAGGCAGGAGGTTCAAAATACTGCATTTTGTAAACAAGTCGTTCACGCCATCTTTTTATTGTACATTAAGGAAAACATTAATCGAGGTTCTAGCAATGGTGTACTGAATAAAATAAGACGGTATTAGTCAAAGGCCAGTGTATGTTTTGGTCATTTAATTTTATTTTCCATCCGTCCATTTACTACCGCTTGTCCCTTTCTAGGTCGCAGGGGGTGCTGGAGCCTATCCCAGCTGCATTCTGGCGGTAGGCGGGGTACACCCTGAAGAAGATACACAGATAGACGTTTCATGAATGGAAATGGAAAAACTACTAGTTTATTTGAATTTAATATAAAATAAATATGTTTTTGGCGTTAAAAAGCTATAACTAAATATTACAAAATTGTTTTATTTTAATTTAATTTTATATTTCATAAAAAATGAGGATCCTCAAGTCAACAGAAACGGACAAGCCGACCAAAGCGGATGATTTTTTTTTTCATAGTTTGACACCGGAAATGTTATTTTCGAAGTAAAAGCGGGGATACCCGTGTGTCTGGCTAAATGTCTTTGGGGGATTTTAGACATGACACAACGACAACTGACATCTACTGAAATTTCTAGCCACGGACAAAAGGAAACTGGAAAAACAGACCCAAACGGATGTGTTTTCATATTCCGACACCGGAAGTTTAATTTTCAAAGTAAAAGAAGGACCACTACAGTACCCGTGTGCCTCGCTAAAATGTATTTGGAACCCTATATATATATATATATATATATATATATATATATATATATATATATATATATATATATATATATATATATATATATATATATATATATCTTTAAATTTGCTCGTTCCCGTTTCGGTATTGGAATAAGAAAACACATCCGTTATGATCTGTTTTTCAGTTTCTGTTTATATGTGCGTGGATATTTTTTTGTAGATATCAGTCCTCGTTGTGCCGTGTCTAAAATTATTTCTGTGTACGGTTCCAAACACATTTTAGCCAGCGCCACAGGCACACTCGCTTTTACTTTGAAAATAAAAACCCCAGTTTAAAACAAATAAAGTCGTCTTTGGTCTGTTTTGTCCGTTTCTATTTACTCGGGATTTTCTTTTTCTTTTATGAAATATAAAATGAAAATCAACAAAACATTTTTAATTTTTTTGGTGACGAACATCAATAACAACATATAAAAACGGGGTGATGTTCATTTTACGTTTCCTACAACAACAATTTAAATCCCCATGAATCAGAAACGGGGGAAAAAAAACACCGAAACACCATATTCTGACACCGGAAGTCTTTATTTTCAAAGTAAAAGCGGAGATAGTACGGTACCTGTGTGCCTGGCTAAAATGTCAAGACGGAAATTATTTTAGACATGATCCGACGAGGAACTCTCTACTCACATATCACACGACAGTGGTGGCAAAATGGGATTTGATCACGCACGATAGTACAGTATTTTATTACAGGCTCATGTCTTTAAAATTTCAACTTCCGGTTTGGTCTGTTTTTCAGTTTTTCGATGACATGTGCGTAGAAACCTCTGTAGATGTCAGTCCTTGGTGTGCCTTTTCTAAAAAAAATTCTGTGAAGTGCTCCAAGTACATTTTAGACAGAGTCACAGGCACACGGGTACAGTAGTAATTATCCCCGCTTTTACTTTGAAAATAAAATCTTCCGGAAATGGGGGAAAAAAACATCCGTTTTAGTTGGTTTTTTTTTTCGTTTCTGTTTACTGGGGATTACAATTTTTTTTTTATACGAAATATAAAATGAAAAGCAAACTGTTTAAAAAAAATGTGGTTATTGTTCTTCGACAACAAAAAGAAGAACGCTTTGTTTTTTAAATTGTATTTGTTGTATTTTAAAATGAAAATCCAATAAACCAAGCGTTTTTTGCTTATAAATTTCCTTTCATGAAAATAAAATTCAATGACCAAAACATACACAAAAGTATGTATACAAAACTGTAGATACATTACCGCATGCATCTGGTGATATATTGCAGGGTCTTTCTGTCAACTTCCTTGTTCCCAGCATGCCTCACGGTGAATGAGGCCGCGACTTGCTTAGTTTAGACGTTGATTTGTTTTTTTTCTTAGTGTTGCTTGATGTGTTTCCTTGTCACGTTTAGTGTGGTTCCTTGCTTTTATGTGTTTAATACATGTTTTCCCTCTGAGGCTGATCTCGTTTATCCATTTTCTCGTTCGTCTCTGACACCATGACTGTGGTATGTGTCCAGTTCGTGAGCTCCCTGCCTCATTTGCGCCACTTTTCAATGGAAGAAAAAAAGAAAATACTTTAATTAAATTATCTGACACCTTATAGTTATTGAACTAAAATCGATGATTCAATTAAATCAAATTAATTTGTATTAATATTTATTTGTACTCGTTTTACCTTAGTGAAATAAAAATACAATTAGCACAATATAACGATGGACATTTTAAATACAAGGTAATACACTGAATGTCCACTAGATGTCAGCCCTGTCCCGTATTGTTTTCATTGTCCATAACAGACGGTTGTAAATGGAAATACTTTTAATATTTACAACAATTATTAGAAGCAAGTCTTTAATGGGAAAAAATATTACGCTATTGTTGGGAATTATTCTCAATTATTAGAAATAATTGTATTTGGGTTGTGTTTTTATTGTAAACATTCCATATCCCTGTGCTTTAACTGTGATATATCACTATTTTGAATTTTCCCCTCGCTTAAAAAAATTTAAGAGCATTTTAACAATAACAAATAATAAGTAAGAATAAAATTTACATACAGATATAAATAAAACTATGACAGTTATATTTTGTACTACTCTGCCTGCTTAAACTACTTCAAAACAATCAAAGAGGAAAGTGGATAAAAAAAAAAAAAGTGAATAAATAATAATACTGTAAAGTGATTCGAGAGCCGTTAAAAAGACCCGATTCGTTCGCTAACGTCACATCTCTAAAATGAACCCCCGCCCACCAAAAAAAAAACACACGTTTTGCATGTTAAAGTGTCCCTTCTTTGCTACAAATGTTCCTACAGTAGGTAGGGTTGTATTTTTGTCTCATTCCTGTGAGAATCCTGCGTGAGACTGAAGCATTGGGGCACATATGTCAAACTCACACGTGGCCCGCCACATCTATTTAGCCCGCAAACGGCTGCAAATAATATGCGTCAATAAAGTACTTTATATTTTGTTACTAAATATTGTAAAAAAAAACAAAAAAAACAAAAAAAAACACAAGTTTTACAGTAAAATTTTGGCGACGAATACGGTTTTTTTTGTAAAAAAAAAAAAACAGTCCAACTCGTCCAAAAGATGGCGCCATAGCATCAGCAACAACACGTTTTTTCAGTGTCTATCGGCGTATATGAAACATATTTGTTGAAATAAAACAATCTGTCCGTTAAAGAAAAATCCATAAATTAGCCACACGTTTTTATAGGCCGCAGGATTTAAAGCGTTGGAAAAAAGTAGCGAAAAATCCAGTAATATTCGCTGTTACAAGCGGCACTATGAGGGAAGGCAAAACTGTGATGTGGCTCTCAATGAAAACTTTGATACCCCTGCATACAGTGCACTCAAACAACCACCAGGTAGTATCTGTTAACATACGACATCATCGCTGTCTCTTCTGGACGTATCAGTGCTCTCTTTAAGTGGGTAAAACTGAAACCCAGAACTGAACAACTAAAACACTTAAACTACTTCAAAACAATGAACCAGAAAAATTAAACCAAAAAAATATGTATATAAATAAATAATAATAATAACGAAAAAGTGAATCCAAATTCTTCTAGGTTTCTTTTAAGTGACTCATTCACTCGTCCAGTTGCCGGTCGGGGATCTGCGTGTGTTCCCAAAGGAACGGCTCGCAGCTGCGAATGGATTCTCATTTTGCCGCAGTGCACTCAAACCACCACCAGGTAGTATCTGTTAGCATACGACATCATCGCTGTCTCTTCCGGGCTTATCAGGTCGGGCGTGCTCTCTTTAAGTGAAACTGAAACACTTAAACTACTTCAAAACAATGAACCAGAAAAGTGAATCCACAAAATATGTAAATAAATAAATAATAATAATAATCCATCCATTTTCTACCGCTTGTCCCTTTCGGGGTCGCGATGGCTGCTGGAGCCTGTGAATCCAAATTCTTCTAGGTTTCCTTTAACGGACTCATTCACTCGTCCAGTTGCCAGTCGGGTATCTGCGTGTGTTCCCAAACGAACGACTCGCAAGTGCGACTAGATTCTCATTTTGCCGCAGTGCACTCAAACAACCACCAGGTAGTATCCGTTAACATACGACATCATCGCTGTCTCTTGCGGACGTATCGGGCGTGCTTTCATCTGTCGCAGTTTAAGTGGGTAAAACTAAAAACCTGGAAGTGAACAACTGAAATACTTAAACTACTTCAAAACAATGAACCAGAAAAGTGAATCTATGTAAATAAATAAATACAAATAAATATTAATAATGAAAAAGTGAATCCAAATTCTTCTAGGTTTCCTTTAACGGACTCATTCACTCGCATAAACGAAGGGCTCGCAACTGCAAATGGATTCTCATTTTGCTGCGGTGCACTCAAACAACCACCAGGTAGTATCTGTTAGCATACGACATCATCGCTGTCTCTTCTGGACTTATCAGGTCAGGCGTGCTCCCTTTAAGTGGGTAAAACTGAAACCTGGAACACTTAAACTACTTCAAAACAATGAACCAGAAAAGTGAATCTATGTAAATAAATAAATACAAATGAATAATCCATCCATTTTCTACCGCTTGTCCCTTTTTGGAGTTTAATAATGAAAAAGTGAATCCAAATTCTTCTAGGTTTCCTTTAACGGACTCATTCACTCGCATAAACGAAGGGCTCGCAACTGCAAATGGATTCTCATTTTGCTGCAGTGCACTCAAACAACCACCAGGTAGTATCCGTTAGCATACGACATCATCGCTGTCTCTTCTAGACTTATCAGGTCAGGCGTGCTCCCTTTAAGTGGGTAAAACTGAAACCTGGAACTGAACAACTAAAACACTTAAACTGCTTCAAAACAATGAACCAGAAAAGTACAAAAAAATAAATACAAATAAATAATCCATCCATTTTCTACCGCTTGTCCCTTTTTGGAGTTTAATAATGAAAAAGTGAATCCAAATTCTTCTAGGTTTCCTTTAACCGACTCATTCACTCGCATAAATGAAGGGCTCGCAAGTGCAAATGGATTCTCATTTTGCTGCGGTGCACTCAAACAACCACCAGGTAGTATCTGTTAGCATACGACATCATCGCTGTCTCTTCCGGACTTATCAGGTCAGGCGTGCTCTCTTTAAGTGGGTAAAACTGAAACCTGGAACACTTAAACTACTTCAAAACAATGAACCAGAAAAGTGAATCTATGTAAATAAATGAATACAAATAAATAATCTATCCATTTTCTACCGCTTGTCCCTTTTTGGAGTTTAATAATGAAAAAGTGAATCCAAATTCTTCTAGGTTTCCTTTAACGGACTCATTCACTCGCATAAACGAAGGGCTCGCAAGTGCAAATGGATTCCCATTTTGCCAGAGTGCACTCAAACAACCACCAGGTAGTATCCGTTAGCATACGACATCATCGCTGTCTCTTCTGGACTTATCAGGTCAGGCGTGCTCTCTCTAAGTGGGTAAAACTGAAACCTGGAACACTTAAACTACTTCAAAACAATGAACCAGAAAAATGAATCTATGTAATTAAATAAATACAAATGAATAACCCATCCATTTTCTACCGCTTGTCCCTTTTTGGAGTTTAATAATGAAAAAGTGAATCCAAATTCTTCTAGGTTTCCTTTAACGGACTCATTCACTCGCATAAACGAAGGGCTCGCAAGTGCAAATGGATTCCCATTTTGCCAGAGTGCACTCAAACAACCACCAGGTAGTATCCGTTAGCATACGACATCATCGCTGTCTCTTCTGGACTTATCAGGTCAGGCATGCTCCCTTTAAGTGGGTAAAACTGAAACCTGGAACTGAACAACTAAAACACTTAAACTACTTCAAAACAATGAACCAGAAAAGCGAATCTATGTAAATAAATGAATACAAATAAATAATCCATCCATTTTCTACCGCTTGTCCCTTTTTGGAGTTTAATAATGAAAAAGTGAATCCAAACTCTTCTAGGTTTCCTTTAACCGACTCATTCACTCGCATAAACGAAGGGCTCGCAACTGCAAATGGATTCTCATTTTGCTGCAGTGCACTCAAACAACCACCAAGTAGTATCCGTTAGCATACGACATCATCGCTGTCTCTTCTGGACTTATCAGGTCAGGCGTGCTCTCTCTAAGTGGGTAAAACTGAAACCTGGAACACTTAAACTACTTCAAAACAATGAACCAGAAAAATGAATCTATGTAATTAAATAAATACAAATGAATAACCCATCCATTTTCTACCGCTTGTCCCTTTTTGGAGTTTAATAATGAAAAAGTGAATCCAAATTCTTCTAGGTTTCCTTTAACGGACTCATTCACTCGCATAAACGAAGGGCTCGCAAGTGCAAATGGATTCCCATTTTGCCAGAGTGCACTCAAACAACCACCAGGTAGTATCCGTTAGCATACGACATCATCGCTGTCTCTTCTGGACTTATCAGGTCAGGCATGCTCCCTTTAAGTGGGTAAAACTGAAACCTGGAACTGAACAACTAAAACACTTAAACTACTTCAAAACAATGAACCAGAAAAGTGAATCTATGTAAATAAATAAATACAAATAAATAATCCATCCATTTTCTACCGCTTGTCCCTTTTTGGGGTCTAATAATGAAAACGTGAATCCAAATTCTTCTAGGTTTCCTTTAACCGACTCATTCACTCGCATAAACGAAGGGCTCGCAACTGCAAATGGATTCTCATTTTGCTGCAGTGCACTCAAACAACCACCAGGTAGTATCTGTTAGCATACGACATCATCGCTGTCTCTTCTGGACTTATCAGGTCAGGTGTGCTCTCTTTAAGTGGGTAAAACTGAAACCTGGAACACTTAAACTACTTCAAAACAATGAACCAGAAAAGTGAATCTATGTAAATAAATGAATACAAATAAATAATCCATCCATTTTCTACCGCTTGTCCCTTTTTGGAGTTTAATAATGAAAAAGTGAATCCAAATTCTTCTAGGTTTCCTTTAACCGACTCATTCACTCGCATAAACGAAGGGCTCGCAACTGCAAATGGATTCTCATTTTGCTGCAGTGCACTCAAACAACCACCAGGTAGTATCCGTTAACATACGACATCATCGCTGTCTCTTGCGGACGTATCGGGCGTGCTTTCATCGGTCGCAGTTTAAGGGGGTAAAACTAAAAACCTGGAACTGAACAACTGAAATACTTAAACTACTTCAAAACAATGAACCAGAAAAGTGAATCTATGTAAATAAATAAATACAAATGAATAATCCATCCATTTTCTACCGCTTGTCCCTTTTTGGGGTCTAATAATGAAAACGTGAATCCAAATTCTTCTAGGTTTCCTTTAACGGACTCATTCACTCGCATAAACGAAGGGCTCGCAAGTGCAAATGGATTCTCATTTTGCCAGAGTGCACTCAAACAACCACCAGGTAGTATCCGTTAGCATACGACATCATCGCTGTCTCTTCTGGACTTATCAGGTCAGGCGTGCTCTCTTTAAGTGGGTAAAACTGAAACCTGGAACACTTAAACTACTTCAAAACAATGAACCAGAAAAATGAATCTATGTAATTAAATAAATACAAATGAATAACCCATCCATTTTCTACCGCTTGTCCCTTTTTGGAGTTTAATAATGAAAAAGTGAATCCAAATTCTTCTAGGTTTCCTTTAACCGACTCATTCACTCGCATAAACGAAGGGCTCGCAAGTGCAGATGGATTCCCATTTTGCCAGAGTGCACTCAAACAACCACCAGGTAGTATCCGTTAGCATACGACATCATCGCTGTCTCTTCTGGACTTATCAGGTCAGGCGTGCTCCCTTTAAGTGGGTAAAACTGAAACCTGGAACACTTAAACTACTTCAAAACAATGAACCAGAAAAGTGAATCTATGTAATTAAATAAATACAAATAAATAATCCATCCATTTTCTACCGCTTGTCCCTTTTTGGAGTTTAATAATGAAAAAGTGAATCCAAATTCTTCTAGGTTTCCTTTAACGGACTCATTCACTCGCATAAACGAAGGGCTCGCAACTGCAAATGGATTCCCATTTTGCCAGAGAGCACTCAAACAACCACCAGGTAGTATCCGTTAGCATACGACATCATCGCTGTCTCTTCTGGACTTATCAGGTCAGGCGTGCTCCCTTTAAGTGGGTAAAACTGAAACCTGGAACACTTAAACTACTTCAAAACAATGAACCAGAAAAGCGAATCTATGTAAATAAATAAATACAAATAAATAATCCATCCATTTTCTACCGCTTGTCCCTTTTTGGAGTTTAATAAGGAAAAAGTGAATCCAAATTCTTCTAGGTTTCCTTTAACGGACTCATTCACTCGCATAAACGAAGGGCTCGCAACTGCAAATGGATTCCCATTTTGCCAGAGAGCACTCAAACAACCACCAGGTAGTATCCGTTAGCATACGACATCATCGCTGTCTCTTCTGGACTTATCAGGTCGGGCGTGCTCTCTTTAAGTGGGTAAAACTGAAACCTGGAACACTTAAACTACTTCAAAACAATGAACCAGAAAAGCGAATCTATGTAAATAAATGAATACAAATAAATAATCCATCCATTTTCTACCGCTTGTCCCTTTTTGGAGTTTAATAATGAAAAAGTGAATCCAAATTCTTCTAGGTTTCCTTTAACGGACTCATTCACTCGCATAAACGAAGGGCTCGCAAGTGCAAATGGATTCCCATTTTGCCAGAGTGCACTCAAACAACCACCAGGTAGTATCCGTTAGCATACGACATCATCGCTGTCTCTTCTGGACTTATCAGGTCAGGCGTGCTCTCTTTAAGTGGGTAAAACTGAAACCTGGAACACTTAAACTACTTCAAAACAATGAACCAGAAAAATGAATCTATGTAATTAAATAAATACAAATGAATAACCCATCCATTTTCTACCGCTTGTCCCTTTTTGGAGTTTAATAATGAAAAAGTGAATCCAAATTCTTCTAGGTTTCCTTTAACCGACTCATTCACTCGCATAAACGAAGGGCTCGCAACTGCAAATGGATTCTCATTTTGCTGCAGTGCACTCAAACAACCACCAGGTAGTATCCGTTAGCATACGACATCATCGCTGTCTCTTCTGGACTTATCAGGTCAGGCGTGCTCTCTTTAAGTGGGTAAAACTGAAACCTGGAACACTTAAACTACTTCAAAACAATGAACCAGAAAAGTGAATCTATGTAAATAAATAAATACAAATAAATAATCCATCCATTTTCTACCGCTTGTCCCTTTTTGGAGTTTAATAAGGAAAAAGTGAATCCAAATTCTTCTAGGTTTCCTTTAACGGACTCATTCACTCGCATAAACGAAGGGCTCGCAACTGCAAATGGATTCTCATTTTGCTGCGGTGCACTCAAACAACCACCAGGTAGTATCTGTTAGCATACGACATCATCGCTGTCTCTTCTGGACTTATCAGGTCAGGCGTGCTCCCTTTAAGTGGGTAAAACTGAAACCTGGAACACTTAAACTACTTCAAAACAATGAACCAGAAAAGTGAATCTATGTAATTAAATAAATACAAATAAATAATCCATCCATTTTCTACCGCTTGTCCCTTTTTGGAGTTTAATAATGAAAAAGTGAATCCAAATTCTTCTAGGTTTCCTTTAACCGACTCATTCACTCGCATAAACGAAGGGCTCGCAACTGCAAATGGATTCTCATTTTGCCGCAGTGCACTCAAACAACCACCAGGTAGTATCTGTTAGCATACGACATCATCGCTGTCTCTTCTGGACTTATCAGGTCAGGCGTGCTCCCTTTAAGTGGGTAAAACTGAAACCTGGAACACTTAAACTACTTCAAAACAATGAACCAGAAAAGTGAATCTATGTAAATAAATAAATACAAATAAATAATCCATCCATTTTCTACCGCTTGTCCCTTTTTGGAGTTTAATAAGGAAAAAGTGAATCCAAATTCTTCTAGGTTTCCTTTACTCGCATAAACGAAGGGCTCGCAACTGCAAATGGATTCTCATTTTGCTGCAGTGCACTCAAACAACCACCAGGTAGTATCCGTTAGCATACGACATCATCGCTGTCTCTTCCGTGCTCATCAGCGTGCGTTCTTCAGTCGCGTTTTTAAGTGAGTAAAACCGAAACCCGGACCCAAGACTGTGCACAGCACTCTGGAACGGTCTTGTATGCGCTTTATTTGTGTGACACACTTTGACGAGGTGGAACAAACCTGAGAAAAAAGACAAACTTGGAGGAAATGCGCGAGCACGCCGCCATCTTACTGGCCCTTGTCGGCCTTCTCAAAGAGAGCCTTGAGCTGGTCCCGGCTGGTGGCTTCTGCCTGCTGCATGAGGTCGGCGTGGCCCTTGGTGACCCCCCAGCCGTCAGGCGTGGACAGGGAGGGGCACAGGGGCCGGCCCGACGCCGGCTTCAGCTTCTCCCAGTAGTCCCGGCGGGCCCTGGACGCGGGAACCGGGTGTTTTTTTTCTTAGCCCTGATGAGATTTTACAGTCGTACAGTACCTGGCCCGGCACCAGGGCTTGGTGTGCATCTCCAGACCGCTCCCCCACGGGCCGTGCTTGTCGGAGGCGGCCGGCAGGAAGCCCCTCTCGGGCGCCAGCTCCTCGGCCAGGGCGCGGACGTGGTAGGGCTCGAAGCCGCAGCAGCCGCCGATGTAGCGGATCCCCGCGGCGTACGCCTCCCGCGCGTAGTTCTGCATGTCCCACCTGGTCAGGATCCTGGGCTCCAGACCTGTTTGGGAAGGGCAGGGTAGACGGGGTGTGCACGTGTGAGGAGGAGGAGGAGGTTCAGGACTTACTGAAAGGGAACTCGGGGAGGTCGATGAATCCCTGCCGGCTGCAGTCGGGGGTGTGGAAGGCCAGCGGCTGGCTCATGTAGTGCGCCTTCAGGCCCGCCTTCTCCACGCCCGCCTTCATCATCCTCACCGTCTTCACGCAGGTCACCGGGTCAAAGTGGCAGTTCACGCCCACAATGTCGGCTCCTGTGGAAGAGCACAGCTGAACTCCTACTTCCAAGTTGGTCACAGACTACATCGGGGGGGGCGTGGCCATCTTTCAACCACATTGAAAAAATACATACATAATATACAAATAAATACATTTATTTTTATTTTTTATTTTTTTGGATATATGCGTGCTAGTTCTAGCTATTAGGCTGTTCTAGTTTTTATTCTTATTTTTTTTAATTTTTATTTTATTTTAGATATATGTGTGCTATTTCTAGCTATTAGGCTGTTCTATTTTTTTATTTTATTTTATTTATTTATTTATTTTTTAGATATATTTATGCTAGTTCTAGTTATTATTAGGCTGTTCTAGTTTTTTTTATTTTTTTATTATTATTATCATTTTTTATTTATATATATTTTTTAGATATATGTGTGCTAGTTCTCGCTATTAGGCTGTTCTAGTTTTTATTTTATTTTATTTTATTTTTTTATTTTTTGGATGTATGTGTGCTAGTTCTAGCTATTAGGCTGTTATAGTTTTTATTTTTATTTTATTTATTTATTTATTTTTATATATATATGTGTGCTAGTTCTAGCTATTAGGCTGTTCTAGTTTTTATTTTTATTTTATTTTTGTTATTTTTAGTTTTTTTAGATATATGTGAGCTCGTACTAGCTATTAGGCTGTTCTAGTTTTAATTTTAATTTTAATTTTTGTAATTTTTTATTATTATTATTATTTTTAGATATATGTGTGCTAGTTCTAGCTATTAGGCTATACTAGTTTTTATTTTTACTTTTTATTTATTTAGTTTTTTTTAGATATACAATATGTGTGCTAGTTCTAGCTATGAGTCTGTTCTAGTTTTTATTGTATTTATTTTTTTATTTTTTATATATTTTTTTATATATGTGTGCTAGTTCTAGCTATTAGGCTGTTCTAGTTTTTATTCTTATTTTTTTTTTTTTTTTTTTTTATTTTAGATATATGTGTGCTAGTCCTAGCTATTAGGCTGTTCTAGTTTTTATTTCTATTTTTATTTATTTGTATTATTTTTTAGATATATGTGTGCTAGTCTTAGCTATTAGGCTGTTCTAGTTTTTATTCTTATTTTTTTATTTTTTATTTTTATTTTAGATATATGTGTGCTAGTCCTAGCTATTAGGCTGTTCTAGTTTTTATTTCTATTTTTATTTATTTTTATTGTTTTTTAGATATATGTGTGCAAGTCTTAGCTATTAGGCTGTTCTAGTTTTTAATTAAATTTCTTAATTTTTTTTATTTTTTATTTTTTTAGATATATGTGTGCTAGTTCTAGCTATTAGGCTGTTCTATTTTTTTTATTTTATTTTATTTATTTATTTATTTTTTAGATATATTTATGCTAGTTCTAGTTATTATTAGGCTGTTCTAGTTTTTTTTTTTTTTTTTTAATTATTATCATTTTTTATTTATATATTTTTTTTAGATATATGTGTGCTAGTTCTCGCTATTAGGCTGTTCTAGTTTTTATTTTATTTTATTTTATTTTTTTATTTTTTTGGATGTATGTGTGCTAGTTCTAGCTATTAGGCTGTTATAGTTTTTATTTTTAGTTTATTTATTTATTTATTTATTTATTTTTATATATATATATGTGTGCTAGTTCTAGCTATTAGGCTGTTCTAGTTTTTATTTTTATTTTATTTTTGTTATTTTTAGTTTTTTTAGATATATGTGTGCTCGTACTAGCTATTAGGCTGTTCTAGTTTTAATTTTAATTTAAATTTTTGTAATTTTTTATTATTATTATTATTTTTAGATATATGTGTGCTAGTTCTAGCTATTAGGCTATACTAGTTTTTATTTTTACTTTTTATTTATTTAGTTTTTTTTAGATATACAATATGTGTGCTAGTTCTAGCTATGAGTCTGTTCTAGTTTTTATTGTATTTATTTTTTTATTTTTTATATATTTTTTTATATATGTGTGCTAGTTCTAGCTATTAGGCTGTTCTAGTTTTTATTCTTATTTTTTTTATTTTATTTTTTATTTTAGATATATGTGTGCTAGTCCTAGCTATTAGGCTGTTCTAGTTTTTATTTCTATTTTTATTTATTTGTATTATTTTTTAGATATATGTGTGCTAGTCTTAGCTATTAGGCTGTTCTAGTTTTTATTCTTATTTTTTTATTTTTTATTTTTATTTTAGATATATGTGTGCTAGTCCTAGCTATTAGGCTGTTCTAGTTTTTATTTCTATTTTTATTTATTTTTATTGTTTTTTAGATATATGTGTGCAAGTCTTAGCTATTAGGCTGTTCTAGTTTTTAATTAAATTTCTTAATTTTTTTTATTTTTTATTTTTTTAGATATATGTGTGCTAGTTCTAGCTATTAGGCTGTTCTATTTTTTTTATTTTATTTTATTTATTTATTTATTTTTTAGATATATTTATGCTAGTTCTAGTTATTATTAGGCTGTTCTAGTTTTTTTTTTTAAATTTTTTTATTATTATCATTTTTTATTTATATATTTTTTTTAGATATATGTGTGCTAGTTCTCGCTATTAGGCTGTTCTAGTTTTTATTTTATTTTATTTTATTTTTTTATTTTTTTTGGATGTATGTGTGCTAGTTCTAGCTATTAGGCTGTTATAGTTTTTATTTTTAGTTTATTTATTTATTTATTTATTTATTTTTATATATATATGTGTGCTAGTTCTAGCTATTAGGCTGTTCTAGTTTTTATTTTTATTTTATTTTTGTTATTTTTAGTTTTTTTAGATATATGTGTGCTCGTACTAGCTATTAGGCTGTTCTACTTTTTATTTTAATTTTAATTTTTGTAATTTTTTATTATTATTATTATTTTTAGATATATGTGTGCTAGTTCTAGCTATTAGGCTATACTAGTTTTTATTTTTACTTTTTATTTATTTAGTTTTTTTTAGATATACAATATGTGTGCTAGTTCTAGCTATGAGGCTGTTCTAGTTTTTATTGTATTTATTTTTTTATTTTTTATATATTTTTTTATATATGTGTGCTAGTTCTAGCTATTAGGCTGTTCTAGTTTTTATTCTTTTTTTTATTTTTTTATTTTTTTATTTTAGATATATGTGTGCTAGTCCTAGCTATTAGGCTGTTCTAGTTTTTATTTCTATTTTTATTTATTTGTATTATTTTTTAGATATATGTGTGCTAGTCTTAGCTATTAGGCTGTTCTAGTTTTTATTCTTATTTTTTTATTTTTTATTTTTATTTTAGATATATGTGTGCTAGTCCTAGCTATTAGGCTGTTCTAGTTTTTATTTCTATTTTTATTGTTTTTTAGATATATGTGTGCTAGTCTTAGCTATTAGGCTGTTCTCGTTTTTATTTTATTATTTTTATTTAAATTTTTATTTTTTTAATTTTTTTTAGATATACGTGTGCAAGTCTTAGCTATTAGGCTGTTCTAGTTTTTAATTAAATTTCTTAATTTTTTTTATTTTTTATTTTTTTAGATATATGTGTGCTAGTTCTAGCTATTAGGCTGTTCTATTTTTTTATTTATTTTTTTATTTATTTTTTTATTTTTTAGATATATTTATGCTAGTTCTAGCTATTATTAGGCTGTTCTAGTTTTTTTTTTAAATTTTTTATTATTATCATTTTTTATTTATATATTTTTTTTAGATATATGTGTGCTAGTTCTCGCTATTAGGCTGTTCTAGTTTTTATTTTATTTTATTTTTTATTTTTTTATTTTTTGGATGTACCTGTATGTGTGCTAGTTCTAGCTATTAGGCTGTTATAGTTTTTATTTTTAGTTTTTTTATTTATTTATTTTTATATATACATGTGTGCTAGTTCTAGCTATTAGGCTGTTCTAGTTTTTATTTTAATTTTATTTTTGTTATTTTTAGTTTTTTTTTTAGATATATGTGTGCTCGTACTAGCTATTAGGCTGTACTAGTTTTTATTTTAATTTTAATTTTTGTAATTTTTTATTATTATTATTATTTTTAGATATATGTGTGCTAGTTCTAGCTATTAGGCTATACTAGTTTTTATTTTTAGTTTTTATTTATTTAGTTTTTTTTAGATATACAATATGTGTGCTAGTTCTAGCTATGAGGCTGTTCTTGTTTTTATTGTATTTATTTTTTTATTTTTTATATATTTTTTTATATATGTGTGCTAGTTCTAGCTATTAGGCTGTTGTAGTTTTTATTTTATATTTTTTTCCTTTTTTTTAATGCACTGTAGCACTTTGAGGTTGTTTGCTCAATGTAAAGTGCTTTTACAAATAAAAATATATTATTATTATTATACTATTACAAAAAAACAACATTTAAAAAGTGGAATAAAAAAAGCACACAGGTGAGAATAATAATATAATATTATAGAATATAATAATGAATCAAAAAATATTGTTATGAATTATTGAACTATTTAAGGCTCCGATCAAATATTCCACTTTAAAATGTTTTTTTGGGGGGAAAGTATTTCATGTTTTGTGTTTTTGCCATAAAGAACTAAGTTTCTTTGACAAAACAAACAAACTAAAAAAACCCCCCAACAATATGAAAAATAAAATAGAGATTTAAGCGTTAAAAAAAGATTTATGACTTTTTTTTTTTTTATCACTTTAATGAGTGGGGGCATTTAGGATCCCCAATAATTTTTGTTGTATTTTTTTTAAACTGTAATTTCTTAAAAAATAATAATGAATTAAAATCAATGTTTTTTTTTTTTTTTCCATTATTGACCTATTTAAGGCTTAAATTAATTCACATCTAATATTACACCTTACATTTTTTGTGGGAAAATATTGCATATTTTGTGTTTTTCCATAAAAAAATGTTTTCTCTGACAAAAACAGCATAAAACAAACAAACTAAAAAAACAACAACAACATAAAAAATAAAATCGAGATTTAAGCATTAAAAAAAGATGTATGACTTATTTTTTTATCACTTTTATGAGTGAGGCCATTTTGGAACCCTAAGATTTTTTGTTGGATTATTTAAATTAAAAAAAAGGTATTTCTTAAAAAATAATAATGAATTAAAATCAATGTTTTTTGAGTTATTGACCTATTTAAGGCTTCAATTACTTCACATCTAATGTTACACCTTACATTTTTTGTGGGAAAATATTGTATATTTTGTGTTTTTCCATAAAAAAAGTTTTCTCTGACAAAAACAGCATGAAACAAACATAAAAAACATAACAAAAATAACAAAAACGTATAATGGACGGATAGATCTGAAGTTGATATAGAGACTTAAGCGTTGACATGTTTTTAAAATGATGTATGACTTATTTTTAACACTTTTATGACTGGGGACTTTTTATATCCCCAAGAATTGTAGTCAAACTCTTTTTTTTTAACTGTCATTCCTTCAAAAATAATAATGAATCAAAATCAATGTTGTTATGAAATATTTAACTATTTAAGGCACCAATTACTTCACATCTAATATTCTACTTTAAAATGTTTTTTGGGGGGGAAATTTTGCATATTTTGTGTGTCTGGCAAAAAAAAAAATCAAGGTTTCTTATGTATTAAAAGTAAAAAGATAAAATAAAATAAAAAGATTACGGTAACACTTTAGTATGGGGGAA